>NC_065527.1:37686861-37695026 GCF_006386435.1 Epinephelus moara | reverse complement strand
AACCTACACTCACAGAATGTTTGGTGTCAAAAGATGAAAACCTACATGTCCATATGCTTAAATTAACTATTTAAAACTGTCTAAAAATTCCTCATCCCATTCTCATGATTTTTAAAAAATATATAATTATGTGTTCACAGGGACAGAAGAAAAAACAAAGCAGTTAATTGATCTACGGATTAAAAATGAGTCTCTTTACTAAAAAAAGGAATGCTGCAAAGCAGGGATGGAGGTAAGATTGCCCAGATTAATTAATAAAGTTCATCTGTGAATGTGTAAACTGTGTCTATAAAATATGAACAAGTTAATTACTTTGATTACACTGCACTGTATCTCTTATCTGACTTATTAAAGTTTTTTTTTTAAATTTAACTCATTTTAATTAATATTTAAATGTTTTTTTTAATAGCCCGTTGCTCTATTTTGCTTTCACAAAGCATCTGTCTGTATCCATGGTTACATCTGCTTCCTTCTTCCGGTAGAGTGGCGAGGGCGTCCCATGGTTTGGCTTGTCTTTCATACACTTCCCCTTAATCAGGAGTGCCCTCCGCAGCTGCGAGTGTAACTTGATTTGGAGTGACACTCGGTAGTGAAGTGGTAGTGGGTAGGGAGTGGTTTGGGATTGGGCCGTTGTCTCACTATGAAAATGATAGAGAAAGGGCATAACTCCCAAATCGTCGGAGTATTCTTTTAAAATGCATAAAAATCTCAACTGGTTAATGGTAAAAGACAGATTACTTTATTCGTTATTAATATTTGTAAGAAATGTATCCACATCCAAAACCCTGCAAGTTCTACACAGAGAACCATATTATAGTTCGAACAATCATAGCTCTACTACAAGACATGCAGCCAGAGGAAATTTTTCACTGCCAAAAATAAACACAAATTACTATAAAAGAGCGGTGATGTACAGAGCCATGTATGCATGGAACTTAGTCCCCAAACACTTTGAGCAAACTATTAGCATAAAAGAATTACAATTGTCAGTGAAGAAATATCTCTTAAATGGATACATATAAAACTTACTGAATTATTATTAAATAAATATAGAACACTAAAGATATAGAATAAAATTATACAGCAAGGAATAACAACTATTAAGTAATAAATATAGAATACTAATGTATAAAATACTAAGTATAAAATAATGGATATTAATTATCAAATATATGTAAAAACATGAAATATAAACTAAGAATAGATATAGAATAGAAATTATAAAATATAGCAAACGGAGTGAGAATCTAGAACCATTTACCAGCTGAGATTGACGGCCGTTGGGATAAATTACGAAAACTTTACTTTGTATGAATTATTTTTTTTGTTTTTGATGCTAGTTGTAGAATGTATGAATATGTATTGTATTGTATTGAATGCATCTAAACAGTCGCTGGGAATCTTTGTTGCTTGGTGCGTAATGTATGAATATGTAATGTGTTGAATGTATCTAAACTGTCACTGGGAATTTTTGATGCTAGGTGCAGGATGTAGGAATATGTACAGTACTAAATGTATCTAAACAGTCACCGGGATGACTATAACCTCAATAAGAGTGTCAAAAGTAGCACTGGTCTTGAGCAGTAATCAAAAGTATATTTTGTTGTTTAATTTTGCTTAGTTTCATTTCTTTTCATTTTTCTTTTCTTGTTTTTTTTATTTATAATTTAATTTATAATATATATTTATATTATGCTACCTCTTTATGTTTGTTTTTAATTTTTCTGTTGTAATGTACTGTATTTTATATGTCGGACCCCAGGAAGAATAAACAAATAAACAAACAAACAAACAAACATAGACTCATTTACAAATAGGCTTTCAACAGAGCAACACCCAAAGAGGCAACTCAAAGTCCCGCTTCTTTTCCTTTGTCTTTGTCCTGACTACAAGACCTCCCCCGATGTGAAGCCAGCTTTGATCCGGCCATCTTGTAGTTCTCTGTTGTCAGCTATTTTGTTTTGTAGGCCAAACAGCCCTTTGATTACCATACCCGCCTTTGTCTTTCTCTCTCTCGCTCTCTCTCTGTCTCTCTGTCTCTCTGTCTCACACACACACACACACACACACACACACACACACACACACACACACCAGGCTTGTATATAGTTAGTTAGAATTTGTGTGTTTTGGTTTTGCTTTGCTTACTTTATGAATAAATTATTATTTTTTTGGAATCATACCTGCTGTCTGTTTGATATTGCACAAGAGTGAATGAAAAGTCAACCTCTGCTGCGTCAAGAACTCTGAAATCCTTAAGGCTTTACTGCTAATTTTGATTATGGTTATTAATTTAATTATTGATCAAAAATTCCAAATTAATAGTGTATTTTATGTGTGACGGCCCTACTAATGTGTCTGTTTCTTCACAGCTATCTTTTTCCTTGTGGCTGGAGAGGCGGACCGTCAGATCTTCCTGGCCACACCTGAGGGTGTGGTCTCACCTTATTAAAAGGCCTCCTTTGTCATCCTGCTCTCTCTCTCTTTCCCCTGACTGAGTAGCTGACAGCCACATGGCCAACATGTTGTAGTTTGGTTTTCCTTTATTCTGTTTTACACACATACATACACACACACTGCAGTCACTCACACCATTTCGACATGCATTTCTGCTTTTGGAGTATGTTTAGTTAAATAAACTACCTCTGTCCCATGAAATGGTTGTGTAGACTCTCTTTTGTTGCAAACTGTGAGTCAGGTTTGTAACAAATGGGGGCTCGTCTGGGAGAAATTGTCTACTATGGTGAGTAAGAGACAGTGACTGTTGTTGCATTTTGTAGCAGTAGCCTAAATTTAAGCATTGGAGTTGGAGGTGAAGTACATGTTGGAGCATAACATTGCAGAGCCATCTTCTTCTAGCTGGGCTTCCCCATGTTTTTTGGTCAGTAAGCCAGATCAAACATTTAGACCATGCACAGATATTCGACAAGTCAATAAAATCACTAAGCCAGACTCCTACCCACTTCCTCGTATGGAGGATTGTGTCGATCAAGTGGGCACAGCAAAATTTGTCAGTAAGCATGATCTTTTAAAGGGCTACTGGCAAGTGCCACTGTCGAAGCGTGCTCGAGATATTGCTGTGTTCATAACTCCCTCAGGTCTTTATTCTTATACCGTCATGCCATTTGGGTTGCAGAATGCCCCAGCAACTTTTCAATGGTTAATGAATAAAGTTGTAGGAGGGTTAGAGGGGTGTGCAGTATATTTAGATGATGTTGTGATCTAAAGTGACACATGGGGTGAGCATATAGAACACATCCAAGCTTTGTTTGACCACCTGGTGTGGGCAAATCTTAGTGTAAACCTGGCCAAATGTGAGTTTGCTCGGGGTACGGTTACCTTTTTGGTAGCTGGTCAGGGGCAGGTCCAACCCGCAAAAGTCCTCGCCATCATTCAGTTTCCTACTCCCTCCATAAAGAAAGAGTTGATGCGCTTTCTTGGCATGGTAGGTTACTACCGAGGGTTCTGTAGAAACTTCTCCACGGCTGTTGCACCTTTGACTAATCTTTTGAGTTCAAAGGTTAAGTTTGATTGGACCCTTCAATATCAGTGTGCTTTTGAACATGTCAAAAATCTGATCTCCTCTGCTCCTGTCTTGGCAGCTCCCCATCTGGATGAACCTTTCAAACTGCAGGTAGATGCCAGCAATGTGGGTGCTGGAGCTGCACTTTTACAGACAGGTCCTGATGGCACTGACCACCCAGTAAGCTTTTTCTCGAGGAAGTTCAACTCTCACCAGTTGAACTACTCTATTGTAGAAAAGGAGGCACTGGCTCTCATTTGGGCTCTGCAGCATTTTGAGGTTTATGTGGGTGGAGGTAAATCTCTAGTAGTTTATACAGACCATAATTTCTAACCATGAGACTGATATCTTTAACTGGCTATCATTTTCCCCTTTTTGGGAATGGTGCCCCACGAGGTGGTTTAATGTAAATAAAGTCACAGTATTTAACATAATCAATAATTACTATTAATGATTTTTAATTATTTCCAATAGCCAATTTGATACTTAAAGTCAGGCCCGTGTTTAGGCTTAAGTCCCAACCAATGGTACTGCCGTGTAAAACATAGCACTGGTGCCTAGGTCACAACACATAGTATCCCCTTTTTTATAGTATCACCAGAATAATTTACAACATTAATGGTGCCCCTTGGTGAGGCCTAATATTGTTGTTCCCAACAGAATTATGCAAACAATAACTTCTCTTGTAGAATTAAGAAACTCAAAACAGAGGATTAGACATTTTGAGGGTCTACTCGCAAGAAAGCCAAAAAATTAGCACATCGTGATAATTCCACCTTTTTTAAGACATGTAAAAGCATGAAATTGACAGTGGGGTATTTATTGACGCTTTTTATGTCATAGCACAAAAGGTGAAAGTCTCTTAAACAGACCTTACTGAGAACTTCTTACCAAATTCAAAAACCTTCAAGACGAGAAAACCAGGAGTGCCAACATGGTAACTCATGTCTGCATTTAGGAACTGATCCCTGCAGCTCTCCATTAAAAGCAGTTAAATCAGAGTTGTAAACAAGAGGAAACATGGAAAGTTTGAACAGGTACAGATTCAGATACTGAATGCTATGCGATGCAATCAAAAGCACCAGAAAAAACAAGTGGAGTTTGAGTTAAGATAGTTTTGAACTAGAGCTGCTGAATGGATCAATGTCTGAAACTGAACTGCTTAAAACTTCTATTTTATTTATTCAAGTTCCACAAAGGTCCTCTTTTATTTGTTATTTGTTAATGTTAACTCCTTTTTTATGATGTAACCCCATCCACCTCTGACTGTAACTTCCTGTTCATTAATGATAATAATGACCTTTAGTGCCTTCAGAGCCACTGTTTCAGAAAAATAAGTGTTCTGTAAACTTTAAGTTTTATGGTGAATGCTGTAGATTTTTATTCAGCTCGTCAGATAATGTGAGGGCGGAATTATTCTGTTATGGAGGTGACATCGACCCTCGACTGATGATGAGTAATGAAAGTTATTAGAAAATACATTTAAGCGATAGTAACCTCAGCCCTCATTTGACAGAATGAGAAATACTACATAAAGGAGATGCTTCCCGATAAACATGCTAATAGTGTCATTTTATGGAATATTCTTAATCGTCCTTCACCAACAAAGCTGACATTGCTCCATCTTTTTTTCCCTCACTGTCCTCCTGAGCTCTGACACCGCTCTTCAATCTTTCATGTCCTTAATAATATCTCTTTTTCATCTGTCTTTTATATTTGATGGAGGGTGAAAAGGCAGTGGCAGACTGTGAATGAGGAGCTCCATTTTCAATCTTCGCCTGTTGACTTTGAAGCAATCCTTTTAAAAGGAAGCAAAGCGGAAATGAAAGCAGAAAAATATAAAGAAGGAAAATGAACAAAGTGTCAAAGGGAGAGGAGAGGAAGTCGTCTGAATGGAGTCAGACTGGGAGGCTTATTGACTAGAGATTAAAGGGATCAAAATGATTTTATTTACACACTGAACATGAAGAGAATGGATGCAACATAGAGAATGTTAAAAATAAAGATGCTGAAATGTTTCATGACCTTTCTGCTTTGCTGCTTCACTTTAAACCACACAGAAGTCTTTATATGGACAAAATCATAACTACTGAGCCTGCACGTCAAAAGGTAAATGGACTTATATTTGCATAGTGCCTTCCCAATCTTATGACTTCTTGAAGCGCTTTTTACATGACATTCACACTGGTGGCCGAGGCTACTGTACAAGGTGCCACCTGCTACTCAGTTAACCCTTTAGAAATGGACATCCCTGGGAGATCACTGTTTGCATCATCCTGTCTATCTAAAATAAGAACCATAATAGATGGAGCATTCATTCTTTTTACAGCAGAAAGCTAAAGTTTCTGTCATCATCGTCAGGACATCATGACCATACATTACTTCACTGTATGTGCCGTGCAAATGTGGTATTTAGCCATGAATACGCTGGTGTTTCCTCATAATGGCCGTGAGAGTTATAGTGTACGTGATCTGACATAAACATATTTCAATCAGGAGAGACACATTTTTATAGTAAAAAGAATATTTATTAACGTGCACATATGTGAAATGTGAAAAGTCTTTGGCAGTTAGACCCTGGAGAGATGGTATGATTTGGAGAGTGATGAATCCATAGCTGAATAGGGAACCACCCCAAAAGAAGAGTAAGAGGGGAGATGGACAACCGACCAATTGACATGAGGTGATCTTTACCTTACCAGCAGGCAACAGGCTTCTAATAAATAAATAAAGACAAAAATTACGGGAGATGCGCAGCTAGAGAAACACGCATAAAGCAAAACGTGAAAGACTATGGAATGGATATGTTTATAGTTAAGTATATGACAGAATTAAGCCCCGAATGAGATAGTACAGCTCTGATGAGAATGGAGAATGGAATGACAGCTAGGGAGCCACCAACTAGTAGATGATGATAGATGCGAAGTAAGTGTTGAAAAAGAAAGCAGCAAGGAAATGTGTTGAGGTCTAACCACCAAATTATATAAAAGCCAGAGATGAAATAAGCTGTGACAACAGAAATGATGGTGTAGGAGCAATACCTTTAGAGAATGTTTGCGCTCGTAATAAAATTTGATGCACCACCCTCCTATGGAGGGAAGCGACTAATCAAATCAATAACTCTGAAAACCAATTATTAATTCGTCAGTACACTTATCAATAATGAATCAGTCTCAATACCTTGGTGATCAATTCTCGATACAGTGATCTTAGTTCCTGCTCCAAAGAAATATCCACAGACAACTTGGCGATAAATGAAGATTTATTTAGGGCTAAATGTGAGTAACTGAGTAAATGAATAGTAACTGAGTATGATATGAAATAACACAAAATCAACAGTATTTATAAATGGATTAAGAAAAGAGGTAACACTTTTGTTAGTTATTTAGTTTTCCGATAGTGAGAGAGAGTATGTGACTATAGTTAAATTTGGGATGCAGGGATGCGCAAAACCATTTACCTAACCAAACCTAAATTAAGATCAGAACATTCTCGGAACCCATCGGCTGTATTCAGCGTCTGACTTCCGGCAGACGGCGATACAGCCTCTGGGGTCAGACCCCCGATTTTTTGGCATTCCGGTCTGATTTGGGCAGAGGAGGCGAATTTCCGTTTCCGACTTCCATTTATATATAAGTAAATTGCTGAACCATTGCGATGGATTCAGAGTTTGCAGTGACGCCAATTATGTTCCGCCTCGTTAGTTCACCGCACGGACCGCGTAACCTGGCAACAATTGCAGCCGGCTCAAACGTGATTGGTCAATATCACGCGGACTACAAACAGCCTACAACCGGAAACCAGGGCTCTTCCGCTCTTCCCTGGACTGTCACTTTGTGGCTCCCGGACTTCCCAGCAGAATGAAATCAGCTGGAACACAGTGGTGGAAGAGCGGTTGAGCCTGACTGCGACGTCCTTCAGGTGGCGCTCAAACGTCGGTTCTCTTATCCCTATGGGCCCGAACGATGCATAGTGTGTCCAAATTCACACCTGTTCTTCTCTATTGATTTTCCCCGCGACCGTGCGTCATAGCGAGAAGCCACGCATATCATGTGAAACAGCGGAATTGTAGTTTTCCGACAAGGCCAAGCACTCAGTAATCCAATGTTTTCACAGCGAAAAAAAAAGATAAATTTACACTAAAATTATGTATAACAGAGCTTTCATACAGCTTTGCACACACATTACTCTTGGATGGATTACTCACGAATGCAGGCTCACACAGAAATGCCACGCATATCACATGAAAGCGCAGTAACAGAGCTTTCCACTGATACCACACACATCATTGTGCTGTCATCCCATCACGCTATAAATCCAGATTAATTGTCTACAAAACAAAAACCTGACGAATTTCTTTACAACCCATTATAGTGAGGAATATCGTATCTTACCACGTCTTAGGCTTGTGTGTGTTTCTCCCCGTCTATCCACATTTGTAGTCCGGCTTTCAAGATGCAAATATCTCCATATTGTCCAGTTGACACTCCATCAAACTTTGTATGTCAAGACCAGCCACTTCACCTTTGCGCACCCAGACAACTAAGGCCTAATTATGCATGTATGACAGGGCCGTAGTCACCATATACACTGAGGGGGACATGTGTTCCCCCCAGTGCCCAAAATGCCCCCCAATATATAA
>NC_065527.1:37682242-37686361 GCF_006386435.1 Epinephelus moara | reverse complement strand
ACAGAACCAGTGTGGGTTAAGACTTGAAGTAGAAGTTTGGATTATGAAATCGTGAAGTCTGCTGTGTTAAAAGCATATGAGCTGGTCCCAGAAGCCTATCGCCAGAAGTTTCGAAATTGGGTGAAAGGCGATAAACGAAAGCATAAAAGCAGGAGAGATTAAGATACTAAAAAGAAGAGGAGCAACAAGAGCAATAATACAAGAGAACCAGAGCGCCAAGCACACTGGAGTACACGTATGAACTGCTTCAAATACACACACTCTAGACTAACCTATAGTTGCAATATATAATGAAAAAAAACAAGATGAAGAAGCACATATTCATGCAAACAAGTTGATTAGCAAACCCCAGCTGTATCTTAATTCTAAATATAATATGGAATTCCTTACGGGAACTCTTCTTAACTCCGCCACAAGATGGCAGTATGGCTCCATGTTAAATGAGGGATTAAAAGAAATTGAATTTGCAACATATTGATCTTTTGTTTTACAGGATTAAAGGAAAATATTCCAATAACAAACATGGATTATGCACATGTACAAGTTTAGAACATAGGAAAGCAAACAAAAAGGAAACAAATGTATAATTTCACTCCCAGAGGCATACTAAGTCTCTGTTACAACCGACATACCTAATTTAGGACAATCAACATCTGTTCAGTCTCTTCTTCACCCCATTGTCAATGAGAGGGAGTGATCCCCGGGGTGGTGCGAGGGGACATCATGGGACATCTTAGAGAGCATTGTCTCAACATCCTGAGTGGACTGTTAACTTCTGGGTATCAGACGACAACCTGTCAGCATCCCGATGTCTGACCAATCAGATCACTGCAGAAAAAAGTATACATGAATGAAAGTCTGGAGTGACAGGTTAAAAAGAGGAGCCTACATGCTGTTATAGGTCATTATACAACAGTTAGTTCCAACCGAGTAATTTGATTGGACGAGAGGCATTCCGTGAGTGTTGATATAGAGTATAACATCACTGGGACTTGTAACAATAAAATCACTCCGCTCACAGGTGTTATAAATATAAATACAACCGTTAATGAACCAACTGTCACACTCGCTACATTGACGCAAACTGACACTATAGCATTACACCAAGAAGATGGATATTTTCCCCCAAATTACATTTGAAATAACTTGAGTGGTTGTCAGGAGAGGACGAGGAAAAGGAAAGCCAGGACTCTTCTGTGCATACCTCCAGGTGTGTTTGTGTAACATCAGCCGACCTCGACAAACTGGAGAGGAGCAAAAATAAAGCGAGGTACTGATGAGGATGAGAGAGAGTGGAAGCTGAATCCGGCCGTGCCAACATTCAGATTTGCCAACGTTTCATCAGCCGAACTGGACGAAGTTACACAGTTGCAGATCAATGTAAATACAAAGTAGGCTAGCTTGTGAGTCCCTGACGTGTGTGCTGCGTTGCCTGGCAACAGACTGGGGGAACTGTTTTTTTTTCGCAGAGCTACATAACATATTTAAATAATTTATTTCATCACCTTTTGTTAACATTTCCTTACTCAGCATTGCTGTTTAAGCTGTTGTTGAACTGTTGTATAAAAGCAATATCACACTCGAGGTTGTGACGTTGTACTGTATATTGTCACGGCTGTGATTCGGTCGTAGGCACGAGGCCGCAGGCCCTCCCTATCGTGTGATATTCCTTAAGTAGAATTATTTAATATTTCCAGAGCTCTATTTCCACTGGTTTTAAAACAGCTTCTAACAAATGGAGAGATCGTTCACAACACTAAACACATGATTTTTACCACAATTTGAAATTATTAACTTTATTTTGATTATATATTTTATCTATTTCAGTGACTGCTGACAGTATTGCTACTTTTACACTCTGATTTCATCACTGCAGTTCACAATAACATGATTTTGAATTGAATATTGAACATTTTGAATTTTTTGAAAAACGTTCCCTCTTGGCAAAAGTTGGAAAATGAATATTGCAGAGGGCGTGGCTCATCACATAAAGGTGTATAACATCTCAAGGGTTTCACCGATCACCACGCAACTTTGTAGGCATATGACCACACATGATCTGAGGGGACCCCTCCATTATTGACCCAATCAAACAAAATGGGGGCGCTAGAGAGCCAATTCCTTTTCTAAGCCTAACCGCCATATTGATTTTTACTAAAATTGGTAGGTATGTAGAACAGGACGCCTCAAGGTGACTGGAGAAATTTAATTCTAATTGGCAACTGGGTGGCGCTATAACAACAGAAAAATGCTCAAAAATTGCTAAAATGCGACCGATCGCTCTGGCTCCCCCTGTGGCCCAATGTTTGTTTGTTTTTCTAATTTTTGGTATGACTAAGTCATGGTATGGTATGCTGTACATAATCACGGAAACTGTCAGTGTGTCATTCTGTCAGTCAGTCAGTCATTCTACCAGTGTGCCCCACTTTTAAGTCAATACAACATATCTTTAACTATCTGCCTTTCAACGTGCTACCTGCAGCTGAAAATTATATATTTTGATACATACAGGTGGCTATACATATTGCAAAACTCTGTAAAAGTACACCAAAGCATACATTTTCGTTTCCAAATACTTATTTGAAAACAAAACCATTCATACGGTCAATAAAAAAACATGTTGTTAATAATAAAAAACAAATGTAATCTCAACAGTGACCGCGCCAGCTGGCGGGACTGCAGCTGAACCGCTTCCAATGTTCATTCATTCATTCAGTCACGTGTTCAGTGTGTGTGTGTGTGTGTGTGTGTGTGTGTGTGTGTGTGTGTGTGTGTGTGTGTGTGTGTGTTGTTAGTATGTCAGAGAGGTGGAGTATCAATAAAAAAAAGGTTTCCACTAATTATTTCGGGGTTTATTTCTTTTAGCTCTTAAGTATTTTTCATTAAAATGCGTAATATAGCCAACAATATTATAGACCAAAAGTTAATGTAATTTATTATTGTAGATTGTATTTAGCAAATCGCCACTTTCAACAGGAAACACAGTGCAGTAGCAGCGCAGCAGCAGCAAAAAAAAAAAGGCATTATAAAAAGCTGACAGCTCCAACTCCGCTCACATGCTCTGACTCAGGCATCAGAGCCTCTGAGCTACAACGATAGATGCATTGGCGCTGTCCATGGTGCTTTACACTAGGACCGCCAGGATTACAGCGCCCCTCCAAGCACCGCAGTCCCGCTGGCTGGCGCGGTCACTGTTGAGATTACATTAATTTTTTATTATTAACAAAATGTTTTTTTATTTTTATGAATGGTTTCGTTTTCAAATCAATATTTGGAAACGAAAATGTATGCTTTGGTGTACTTTTACAGAGTTTTGCAATATGTATAGCCTACCTGTATATATCAAAATGTATAATTTCGGTCGGAGGTATAAATGCTCAGAAGTCTAGTGTGTTTCATTTTTGTAACTTATAGGCTTCAGAAAACATACAAGACACATTTTTAGTAAAAGTCATAGGAAGAGAAGCTTGTAGGTTTTATCTCAGAGTTATTTGGATTATAAAAACCGTCGTGGCAGTTCTAGGACAAGTGCACTTACATTGATCACTTCCATAAAATAAAACGAGAAATTGGAGAAGATTGAAAAAATTGTTAAAATTAAATTAGGGAACTGATCACAGATGCATTGTCTCTGTGTGTTTTTACATATATTGTTGCTTTTAATTTGCAGCTATACTTTTAATGAAGCTGACATGTCATGACAGTCAAGCACCCCCCCAGGATTACGGCAGCCAATCAGCATTGAGCTGCAAGCGACAGGACCCAGCGAAATACCACTCCAGATGAGATTTCTCATCTCAAGCGACGAGTGAAAAATCGCTCTGTCACTCTGTCGCTGTCGCTCGGAGCCCAAGCGATTTTTCTCCCGGGCGAATATATGCTCAATCGCCCGTTTGCATTGACTTTGTATGTAAACTCGTCGCTAGCGAAAAAACCGGTGTGAACACACCTTAAGACCAAACGGAGAGCCGGGGCTAACGATTAGCTGGGAAGCTAGCGGAGGCTAACTGGCTGCTTCCCTCCGGTCATGCTGCGGCTAACGCCCCGCTAGCCGCTCCCAGCTAGCTCCGGTTTGTTATTAGCTAAGCTAAGCTAACCAAAACAACAATGCCTGCTGTG
>NC_065527.1:37603012-37682149 GCF_006386435.1 Epinephelus moara | reverse complement strand
GCTAACGCCCCGCTAGCCGCTCCCAGCTAGCTCCGGTTTGTTATTAGCTAAGCTAAGCTAACCAAAACAACAATGCCTGCTGTGGTTGATGAGGACAAGATTCTGCTAAAAAAAGCCAATAAAAAGATTGCTGACCTTAAGGATGATATCCGTCGACTTTCTCACGAGCTGAGGAAGAAGGACTCGCTGCTGTCCAGCTACATGGACGTGGCGGCTACCCAATCCATGAAGTTGGCCTCGCTCAGCGTAGCCCTCCAGGACACCGTTGCATGGGACCCCTCCATCTGTCCACAGCCCTCCTCCTGTTCCACACCTAACCATGAGTCGCCCTGGACAGAAGTGGTGATCGCCGGTCGGAAGAGGGACTCGAAAGACGCTCCTCGCCTGAGTCTCTCCAACCGCTACGCGGCCTTGTCTGCTGATAACAATCCGGTCCACCCAACTGATGTTCCCCCAGCAGCGGCGGCTCCTCCTCGTCAGGATCTGGACCCGAAACCACCGACTGCCTACACCGCAGATTTCCCTCCACTGCTGGCCGACAGTGCTCAGGAGACTGGATCCTCCGCCACGGAGCTTCAACGGCCTGCATCCCGGTCTGCGTCCTCCTCTGCCCGGCGTAGGATCCTGAGGGATGCTGTGCTCCGACGCTCCGGTGGTCTTCCTCGTCCAGAGCCAAAGAAGAAGGAGCCGGAGGCGGAGGGGAATCCCTCTCCCGGGTCTCCCAGGTCCGCCAGCGCGTCCCCACCGCCGCACCAGCCTGCCCAGGCGCACAGTGTGGACCGTGCGTCATCCAACCATGAGACCCCACAGTTTTCGTCTCCTCGTCCCCTCTTCTCCCCAACCACTTTAATAGTGGGAGATTCAATAACGAGGAATATCCGATTTTTTAATGCAGCCACACACTGCTTTCCTGGAGCCACAGTCCCGGTCATCCTGGAAAAACTCCCTGGACTGCTGCGCTCGCTCCCATCCTCCATAACCCGGGTCTTGATCCATGTGGGA
The DNA here is from genome assembly GCF_006386435.1 of Epinephelus moara. Lineage (NCBI taxonomy): Eukaryota > Metazoa > Chordata > Actinopteri > Perciformes > Serranidae > Epinephelus > Epinephelus moara. Next base: position 37,681,147 of record NC_065527.1, on the reverse strand, counting down.
TGCAATGACGCATCTCGACAGCAGTCTGAGCTGACTAAAAAGGATTTTAATGCCCTTTTTAGATTTTTAAATGACACCGGAAAGTCTGTATTTATCAGCGGTCCTCTCCCAGTACACACCCTCGGAGCAGGGCGTTTTTCAAGACTCCTGTACCTCAACACCTGGTTACAGTCCACCTGCAAAGCTCTTAACTTTGGTTTTATCGACAATTTTAACCTGTTTTGGAACCGTCCCTCCTTTTACAAGCCCGACGGTGTCCACCCAAACAGGCTGGGCAGCCAGATGCTAACAGCAAACATTCGCCACGCTGTCCAGTATGCTCCACGCGACTGACTGTTTACCTGCCACACCCCCTCACCGGAGTCTACTTCTTCTACGCCAACAACACCAACTGCTCACAGCACTATTTCCCCCGCCACCACCCCCCACAGGCCCCAGCTATCACTGCCACTTCCACCGGTCATTTTCCCTATAGAGACCATTGCTCTGCCCCGCCGGTTGCGAGCCCGCAGAGGTGGTGTGGACCATGGGATCCTTCGCCCGCTGGCTCGTGTCTCAGCTTCAGCCACTTCAGCCACTGAGGAGCTTACTCTCCGTATTGCCCTGATTAATGCTAGATCGCTAGCAAACAAGACTTTCTTGTTAAAAGACTTTTTCACCTCTCGTGATCTGGATTTTCTGCTCCTGACGGAGACTTGGCTTCAGGCTGGTGAGTGTACACCGTTCTCTGAACTCCTTCCTCCTGACTGCTTATTTCTCAGTTCCCCTCGGACCACCGGCAGAGGTGGAGGTCTAGCCTCTGTGTTCAAATCCAGCTTTGAATGTCGTCAAATTCTATTTGACAATTATTCCAGTTTTGAGCTGCAACTGTTTGAGCTAAACCTGTCCCCTCCTGTCATGTTTGCAGTTGTATATCGTCCTCCTAAATTTAATAAGGACTTTATTAATGACTTTGCCGATTTTCTATCAGAGGTTACTGTGAAGTATGACCACTTTTTAATTTCTGGCGATTTTAATGTCCATGTGTGTTGTGAATCCAGACCTCTGGTCAGTGATTTTTCAAACCTCATCGCTTCTTTTAATCTCATTCAGTCTGTGACCAGCCCGACTCATGAGAAGGGTCACACCTTAGATCTTGTGCTATCACATGGGTTATCTGTGAGTGTAAATGAGATATGTGAAACAGCATGTATTTCTGACCATCTGCCTGTTTTATTTACCGTTTCAGTCCCCTGTTCGCGGACTGTAACCCGTGCTCCCTCACGCCGCCTGCGCATGTTGAACCCTCAAACTGCATCACAATTCTCTGCCATGTATGCCGACGTAAACATGTTTAGCACTCCGGATGTCAATCATGGTCTTAATGCCGAAGAGCTTTTAAGTGTTTTTAATTTTACATGCACTGATATCCTGGACTCTGTTGCCCCTTTCAGATTTAAGCGCTCTAAAGCATTTTTTGAGCCATGGTTAAATGACTCCACACGTTCTCTCAGACGTTCATGTCGGCGTGCTGAGAGGAAGTGGAAAAAAGATAAGCTCCACGTCTCCAAAGAAGCTTTACGTGAATGTTTATCAGCCTACCAGCGAGTCGTTAAAGCTGCCAAAATGGAGTATATATCAAATATTGTCTCCAATAACAGTCATAAGCCCCAGGTTCTGTTCAGCATTTTTAACTCCCTTGTAAACCCGTGCGATAACTCTCCAGTCGTGCCATCGCCCACTCTCTGTGAGAGCTTTCTTAAATTTTTTATTGAAAAAATTTCTGCCCTTAGGCCAGTTGCTTCCACTCTCACTGCCCCTGGTCCTGACCCCACTGTGCCTCCTTTACCTGCTGTCTTTGACCAGTTTGAGCCAGTATCTCTCTCCTCACTATCAGATATAGTTAAGCATCTGCGGCCGACTAACTGTCCCTCTGACAGCATTCCCTCTCGCCTCTTCAAAGATGTTTTTGGTACTGTGGGGTCCACTGTTCTTGCTGTCATAAATACCTGCCTTAGCTCAGGGTGTGTTCCAGCTGCTCTCAAACATGCTGTAGTGCAGCCCCTTATAAAAAAGAAAAACCTGGACCCCTCTCTCCTGTCAAACTACAGACCAATCTCCAAATTACCATTTTTGTCCAAGGTTTTGGAGAAAGTGGTCTTTACTCAGCTGCAATCATTCCTAGTGGCCCATGACATGTATGAAAAGTTCCAGTCTGGCTTTAAACCACATCACAGCACTGAAACAGCACTTTTGAGGGTTTTTAACGATCTTTTGTCAACTGTTGATTCATGTAACTCTGCTGTTCTGGTGCTGCTTGACCTGTCAGCAGCCTTTGATACCGTAGATCATAGGATCCTCCTGTCTCGCCTGGAACAGTGGGTGGGTATCACAGGTACTGCCCTTCTATGGTTTCAGTCCTACCTCACTGATCGGAGCTTCTCAGTTAACTTAGGGGAATTCAACTCAGCTACGGCTCCTCTCACCTGCGGTGTCCCCCAAGGCTCCATTTTGGGCCCCATCCTCTTCTTGCTGTACATGCTGCCATTAGGGTTGATTTTTAAGAAACACAACATACCTTTTCACTGTTTTGCAGATGATGTACAGATCTATCTGCCCCTTAAATCCATTAGCAAGGATTCTGTACAGCCACTGCTAGAATGTTTAAAAGATGTCAAATCCTGGATGGACAGTAACTTTTTAAATCTCAATGAGGATAAAACAGAGATCATTATGTTTGGATGTGACCCCTCCGATTACTCTGCTGATTTTCTGGGCCCCTTCACTCCTAACATCCGTTCCTCTGTTAAAAATCTCGGTGTGACCTTTGACAGTGCTTTTAAATTCGATAAACAAGTTAGATCAGTAATACAAACCAGCTTTTATCAACTCAGGCTTTTAGCTAAAGTAAAGGGCTATCTCTCCCCCCAGAATCTAGAGAGGGTAATCCATGCTTTTATAACCTCACGTCTGGACTACTGTAACTCGCTTTATGTCGGTATTGACCAGTCACTGCTACACCGTCTACAGCTTGTCCAGAACGCAGCAGCCCGCCTCCTCACTGGAAAGCGTAAACACGATCACATCACACCAATCTTGGCCTCGCTCCACTGGCTTCCAGTGCGTTTTAGAATTGATTTTAAGATTTTATTGATTGTTTTTAAAGCCCTAAATGGGCTGGCACCCCCTTATTTAACCGAACTCCTGCACTTTCATGCTCCCTCCAGAGCCTTGAGATCAGCCAGTCAGCTATTACTGGCTACTCCTAGGACTAGGCTGAAGACCAGAGGCGACAGAGCCTTTGGGGCGGCTGCCCCTAGGCTCTGGAATAGCCTGCCCCTGCACATTAGGTCTGCCCAGACCCTAGAGGTTTTTAAGTCTTTTCTTAAAACCCACTTCTTCTCTCAGGCTTTTAACTCAGGTTGAGCTGGACACCCAAACATTTTAGCTTATTTTGATCTTATTTTATAACTCTTGTATTTTATTTTATTGTATTGTATTTTATGTATCTTATGGTTATTATTGTGGTGTACTATTAGGTACCTCATTGTATTTGCTTGTTTATTTCTATTGATCTGTTCAGCACTTTGGTCGACCTTGGTTGTTTTAAATGTGCTTTATAAATAAAGTTTGAGTTGAGTTGAGTTGAGTTTACTCTCCTAATGTTAATCATACCATTGCCATATTTAATTTGCTGTAACCATGATAGTTCTCAAACCTTTAACATACTGTAGCTGTCATGCAGATTTTGGAGAAAGCAAGTGCTTTTAGCCAGTCAGCCTGGTCTGTAAGAGGTTCAAGAGAGTGGAATGTAATTCCAATTCATATCAGAGAACTGAACACTTATAGATCTTTTAATAATCAGTATTATCACAATGGATGATTAATACATACACATGTTAGCACTGGTAATAATATGTCCTGCTAGTGCTGTGATGTTGTTTTATAAATATTTCACTACTGCCTCTCGTGCTTTTAAAGATCACATGTCATTTTATATTGCATCAAATTTGCCTTAAGTTTTAGCACTGAATGACACATTGATGATCATTACGTTCTTGTAACTAAAAATCATGTTAAAATAATTTCTTGTTGATGAAGTCTTTTAAGCTGTATGCTTTTTTTGGTAATTTTGTTTTGTTTTTTGTGCTTTTTTTGCATTTTCGGTAGCCTTGTGTAACACCCTGGCCAAGGGACTACAGATGAAAAGTAGCCTTTTGGCTAATTCTGGCATTTTGATACTATTGTATGTGTATTTATGAATTTGCACTGTCCCTTCTTAAATAAACTTAAAAAAATAATAATAATTTTGAAAATGTTGGTTCGTATGTAAAAAATGTTTTGTTATTAAATCTAATCTCTACAATATCAACATTCTGAAATCTGAAATTTTTCCAACCAAGACTGAAATTTGTAAAGATCTTCCGATCTGGATTTCCTCAGGAGCACTAAGACTGCCACTGTCAAGTTTAGGAATAATATTCATTTTAAAACTGATGAAAGCTACATTTCCAATTCATGAACATTGATATTAAACTGTTCTGCAAAAGCCTTAAATTACATTCAGTGACGACAGTTCCAATACATATGTTATTTTTAATATACAGAGGGAGGCTGGATATGAATTAGTAATTACTAATCACAGGCTTAATACCATCAGAAAAAGTAAGAATAGAGGCAAATGCATGTGTTAATTATGAAGATTTTCAGACCTATTGGAACATTTTTGGTCATGGAGACTGAAAATATGGAGGGGATAATGAATTGTTATTTATTTATTTATTTAGAAATAGGCACAATGCATATTATTGAACAAATACATGAGTATATGTACATACGCCAGATTGTAGCCCAGGACTTATTTCCATCTGTTATTCCTATAGGCAGGTTGATGTAAAAATGTAGTGAACAGCAGCGACAAAAGACAGAGTTAAAATTCATAGCAACCACGTAGACACAATACAGAAGACACAAGAGGTGCACAATATACATTCGAAAATACATCAAGTGTAGCCCATGATAACACCAGAAGTGACCAGGGATATCATAATATTGCACATAAACCCCATTGCCCGTGACCCCAGGTCAATCCATCAACAATATCAAAAGCATATACAGTACAAGACAAGAACAAAACATTCAGTGCAATAATATACAGTGTAAAAAGGAGTTTGAGTGGGGGACTGTAAGTAATGTGTGGATGGAAGATGAGACTGCTGCAATGCAAAGTCCGGTTCATGATTCTTGTTATGCTGTAGCTATAGAAAGAATGGATATGAATGAGTAAGGTTATAAAGTGCTGCAGTGCTCATATGAACATTAATAGCTGTTGGTGTAAAAAAAACCGAGTTACATTAAAGTTACATTAAATTAGGGAGGAGGAGTCTGTCGAGGGTGTGTATGGAAAATGAGGTTGCAATAATGCAAAGACCAGTACAGTTAGGCAGACTTAGCTTCAGGGCACGTTGGTTTATTATTTTTTTAAAAGGTTTGATAATCTACAATTTATATTCTATGGTTTTTGCTGCGATCCATGTAAATTTAGCATCTTGTCATGTGAAGAATGAGGTGTAAACAATACTTGATACAATGACTGCAGTTTTAAGAAAAGTTACCTGATGACAGTGCGGTATTGACTGTGGTAAATCTGAGGAGACTTTTAAAGCAGCCTGTTGGAGATAACCTCCTGCAGTCAGCGTTCAGATAGAGGAGGCAGTGTTACAGAGTTTGACTGAGCGAGCTTCACACAGACTGACTCCTGCAGCTCCAATGGGCTGGGATTAAATAAAACAGAGCAGATGAATCACAAAGTGAATGCAGGATGGCACCATGGGTAAGATGACTATGAGGTGATCCAGGAGGACCTCAAAAGATGCACTGCTGCTCCATATGAAGCGCCACTACCCTCCGTTGGGTTTCCATATTAGATCCAAGCAGCAGCAGCAGCAGCAGCAGCAGCAGCAGCAGCAGCAACGGTGGTGGCTCAATAAAACATGCAACAAAAATCCAGCTGAGTGAAATCTGAACCCACTGCAGGAAGTCACAGCAGAACACATAGTAACAGACAGGAGGGTTCAATTCCCTGTTCAGCTCAACTGCAGCAGGAAGTCACACATCATCTCTGAACCAAAGTGAACAAGTTGTTTCTTCTCTTGTGTTTACCTTGTTTTAAGAGTCACACTTACAAATTACAATCTAGACTCACATGACTCAGAAGCTGCTTGTTTACTGGAATGCATAATTATGAAAAAACAAACAATACATTTCCTTGTTTGGCTGTCTGTTAGTTTGAAACATCAGTTAATTGAGCAAGCACCTCTGTCCTGACTACATCACTGAAGTGCCACACTCCCTAAAGCACACCCTTGAGTGTTATATTGCGTTTATACAACTATCACCAACAAAATAAAATATATAATCAAAATGTAGTCATGTTGAAGGGCAATTAGCTCTCAAAATAAAAAAAACTTTTTACGATTGTTATCTCAGTTTCCATGGATATACATAAGGTCAGACTAATAACTGGAAAAGAATCAGTCACGTTAGTAGGCCTCTATATGTAATGAAACCTAGTTTACTACTCTAGCAAGTAAGTTGAACCATAGTAACGAGCTATGGTCTCTCAGAGCTCTTCTAGTCTCTGTTGAGTCCACCAGCCAAGATGAGCTTGATACTTTGTTGTGCTTTCCAAACTAACAAATACCCCACATATAAATACAAAACTGTTTTGCTAGCTCAGTCTTGTTACGACTAAGATATCTGCTGAAAAAATTAAAAAATAGAAATAAAAAAAATACTAAAAAATGATTAAATAAACAGATTTAGCTCATACATAACAAATTTAACATATAGTTTTTAACCTAGTAGCACCGTGTTACCAGCACCGCTGATAAAGGACGCAAGAGGCTTCCAATCATTCAAAAGCATTTAAAAGTCCAAAATTCAATATTAATTAGGAAAAAAAATTAGATGTAATCATTTCCAAACTTCTCAACTTTTTCATTGCGGTCTCACTCCGGCTTGCTGCACTCTAGGGAGGCACCTGCATTGAAGGGGCAATTGAGCAGCAGACAGCACCATACATTATACGAATCAAAGAAAGTTAATTTAATAAACATAAGACTAACTCATTTAATCTGATTAATCACTTAGCCTTTAGAAGTATTTTTGAAAATTTCTGCATACAGTGGTTGAGTTCAAGTTCTAAAATTGTTTTATTTCAGTTAATTTTTCTATAGAATAGAATAGAATAGAATAATGTTTATTCGGACATGTATAAATGTTACTGTAACAGCTGCAAGAAACAGGCTATCAAGAGCATTTGTCAGATCATTTGTTTATAAGATATCCCAATAACCCATTTTTAGGTGGCTTTTTGCTAATCAGCTTTTCGGGTCTCATTTTAAATAAAGAACAAAAATGTTTCAGATATATTAGTTTAACAAATGTTGACTTCTAGTGTGCTTATATTTACATATTAGGCTATATAATATTTTCAGGGATTGTGAGGAGTTTTTCTACAGATTTTACCCCATATACATAAACACATATAGAGCATGTGTGTGTCTACTATGAACCAAAGCAACAGCAGCAGCAGCCTCATCATCTTCCAACCATTCATCAAAGTCCGTAGTATAGATCAAAATTAACAACACAACCATCCATTTTGTAGCAGTTTTTAGCCTTACAGTATTTGCTCTGGCAGTTACAATGTTGCCACGGAAATGGCGGAGTAATATTTTTGGTGATGAGCCAGGTGTGCTGTTATGCTGATTTGAGCACATTCTAAATTTCTTGTTGACCAATCAGATTGCTTGGTCAGAACTACTTGTTGTATGATAACACTTAACATAACATAGACATGCAATGTGTTCCATTTCATTTATGTTTAATCTTAAGTCAGAAGTCAGACAGCTAATTGTTTGTTAAATGTGTTTAATAATAAATATCTACAATAAAATATGTATAAGGTATGAAGACACAGCTATGACATTTAGAATTTATGGATCCAAAAGACAAATTTGATGTTTTTTGTGAAGAAACATAATTTTAAAAAGGGATATTTTCACATATTTTTGTCCCCCTTGTGTTATGAAGGGGGGGCCGGTAGCAGCAGTGAGGCAGTACAAGTATTTGCCCACTGTCTCGGACAGCAAGTTGAATTTTGATGTGAACACTGACAGCATCTGTAAGAAGGCAGACCAACACCTATTCTTTTTAAGGAAGCTGTTTCCATGTAGATAAGACAATTATGAAATTGTTCTATTCTGCATTTATTGATCTGTTCTTTTTTTCAGTATTGTCTCTTAGTTTGATAATCTGAGCCTTAAAAAAAAGAACAAGCTGGAAAAAGTGGTGAAGTTGTGCTGTATGGTCACTGGTGTAACTTTTAATAAACATACAGCATCTGTATAAAGAGAGGGTCACCTCTGAAGCTTGGTCTGTTGTCTCAGACTCTCAACATCCAATTCAGTTTCAATTCAATTTTATTTATAAAGCCCAACATCACGGGGCATCATTGGCTTAGTGGTAGAGCAGGCGCCCCATATACAAGGCTGTTGCCGCAGCGGCCCGGGTTCGACCCGAGTATATATTAGTATCTGATAGTATACATATGTGACAATAATCATATGTGTATAATAACAGTAGAAGTATGACTAATGATAACAGCAGCAGCAGGAGGCATTGGCAGGACCACAGCAGCAGCAAACCACACACGTCACACTATCCAGGCACCGCTGCGATATAAGTTAACCTGCGAGACAAGAAGAAGCCGAGTTAGTGACATGCAGTATGGCTGAGTTAGCAAGATGAAGTAACAGGACATGAGAGAGAGAGAGAGAGAGAGAGAGAGAGAGAGAGAGAGAGAGAGAGAGATAGAGAGAGAGATTAGGAGAGGAGGAATCCGGTGTATTATAGGAGGTCCCCCGGCAGACTAGGCCTAAGTCAGCCTAACTAGGGGCTGGTACAAGGCAAGCCTGAGCCAGCCCTAACTATAAGCTTTATCAAAGAGGAAAGTCTTAAGTCTAGTCTTAAATGTGGAGACAGTGTCTGCCTCCCGGACCGCAACAGGAAGATGATTTCACAGGAGAGGAGCCTGATTGCTGAAGGCTCTAGCTCCTGATCTACTTTTGGAGACTTAAGGGACCACGTGTAACCCTGCAGTCTTAGAGTGCAGTGTTCTGGTGGGATAATATGGCACTATGAGCTCTCTAAGATATGACGGAGCCTGACCATTTAGAGCTTTATAAGTTCACAGTAGGATTTTAAATTCAGTTCTGGATTTTACAGCGAGCCAGTGCAGAGACGCTAAAACAGGAGAAACATGATCTCATTTCTCAGTTCCTGTTAGTACACTTACCGCTGCATTCTGAATTAGCTGGAGAGTTTTTAAAGACTTATTAGAGCTACCTGATAATAGCGAGTTACAGTAATCCAGCCTAGAGGTAACAAAAGCGTGGACCAATTTTTCTGCATCTTTTCGGGTCAGGATGGGCTTAATTTTCGCAATAATACACAGATGAAAAAATGCAGTCTGTGAGATTTGTTTTAAATGAGAATTAAAAGACAAATCTTGATCAAATATTACTCCGAGGTTTCTTACGGTAGTGCTAGAGGCCAGAGCAATGCCATCTTGAGAAACTATGTCATCAGATAAAGAGTCTCTGTGTTGTTTGGGGCCAAGAACAATAACTTCAGTTTTGTCTCCATGTTGGGTTTCAAATGCTTTAATCAATCACATTCTTACTTTCCATGTCCAGATACGACATAAAGGGTAGCCTGGGTGCTTGGTTGCTGACGTTCTGGGATGCTGTGTCAACTTAAGCCTGTTACATGCATTGTCTTCTTTCAAAATACACTTATGTTTTCATATGAAATGTATCGTTTACATACTGTCTCTTTCAAACAAATGCACTATGTCAGTACAACACCGGTTAGGCTTAGAAGGATAGAAAGAACAGGATTTTGGCTTTTCCCAGGTAAAAGTTGGTGTTTGTTGGACCCATCCACCACCTGTCCTACATGGACTTTCGCCGCCTTGACTTTCATTCTTGTCTCGCCACGTTTCCCTTTGACGCCGTCAGTGTCTGATGCAGCAAGTCACTGCCCAAGCACCGGATTTGGATGACTTTGGAGTGAGACTGGATTGATCCATCAGGGTGGAGGTTTGGCCTTCCTAAATGTAGCACTAAGCGTTACAGATCATCCTTTGTCCTGTCTGCTGTCACTTATCTTAACCAGCAGTGACCACTAACTGCCTATTATTTACACCTGACAGTGTGTGATTCTGGATTCTGTGTGTTTGAATTGTTTTGTTGTACTCATGCCTACTGTCTGTATCTCAAATTGCCCCTCGGGGGACATTAAAGTCATGATATATGTATAGATAGATAGATAGATAGATAGATAGATAGATAGATAGATAGCCCTGAGGCTCTGTTCAGACTGCAGGCAAATCAGATTTGCTTCTCAGATCAGATCTTGAAGACACTGTCCACACTATTATTTGCAAGATTAGATTTGTTTCCAGACATCACAAACATATCTGATGATGCTGTGGTAACGATGTAGGCGTCACAGACTATATAGCTATACTGGTGATGCGGCTTTCCAAAAAGAGGTCCATGGATTCATCCACCTAACAATCGCACTGACAAGTCATGGTGCAGAACTTCTTAATCGCAACCACAGACTGTATAAAATAATGGACATAGCCACAGTGATGTCACCCACAGGTGTGTGGAATCCCGTTCTGAAATTACCATCTTGGATTTTTGGAGGCAGAAGTGTCCAAGTGTACAAGAGGTTGGAGCTAACCCTAACACTCGCTCCTAGCTTGGATGGCATAGTGCATTTGCAGTCTATGGTTAACTGTGATAATGCTTATGCTAATTTCCGCTAGTGACAACAGTCTTAAAGCCATTAAAACAAAATGAACTTACCAGAAATACTGAACATCTGACTTGATGTCTTTTAGTTTGATGTGTTTTCTTATAATGCTATTTGACTCTTTTACTAAGCTACTGATTTTAAAGGTGAGCTACCTTTTGCACAGTAGTCTCAACTTTCTTATCCTTTTCTTTTTATTCTTGTATAAATCGGTTTCATGCACAAGTCACTTTTAATCCGTGCTCAATATTATTTGTGAATGTTCAGTGCAATCTGATGGTTAATCCAGACACCACAGTAATGTGTAGTCTATTGCTGTTCATGTATGTATGTAAATTGTATGTTTGTAAATTGAACGTGTTTACAGCCATCAGGCACTGAATGTCCAAGACAAATTTCCTCCTTGAGGACAATACAGTTTTTCTCAGTCGCGTTGGTACAATTCTCAGATCAGAATTGAAATTCTCAAAACTACTTCTTCAGTCTTCACATCATTGTGTCACTTGTGCACATCAAAAAGCAGTTTCTCATTTCTTTGAACAAGTTGCAAATTCTTTGGTACATCCATGCAAATGATTATGTACAATTCTCTGCTGTTTCCTACATTATCAATTGCTTATGTCATGTTGATCAAAATGTATTATAATGAGTCTCTGTTGAATAGTCTCACCCCCCACAACATTTAGGCATTAGTTCATCGCATAAGTCTTTACATGCAAAATGGTTGAACAAGTTGTCATAATATGTCAAGCATATTTCTATGCATTTCCATTAGACTTTTTTTCTAAATCTATCCTGAATTGGAAAATTGCTCCCAGGTGAATCTTGACTTTCTCTAATGAAGGGAAATGTGTGAAACAGAGAAAGTCAAGATTCACCTGGGAGCAATTTACCTGGTGAATCTTGACTTTCTCTAACGAAGGGAAATGTGTGATGCATTAGATCAACCAATGATCAACCAGTTTTCTGAAATAGCTCAAAGGTGCATCTCATGAACCATCAGCTGGCAAGTATATATATAGCCGGAGCACAACACAATGTTACAATGTCTGACAATGGAAGGACAAGGAATTGGACAGCCAGAGAGAAGAAGAAGAGGAAGAGGAGTGAGGCTGCGTGGCAGAGGAGTTGGGAGGCAAAACAGAGGAAGACGCAGAAGAGGCCAAGGACATACAGTATGCGCCTTCCTGATGAGATAAGAGCCACACTTGTGGACCACGTTCTCAATTGTGGGCTTACAATGGCCGAGGCTGGTCGAAGGGTGCAGCCTAATGTTGGGAGAACAACTGTGTCCTCAATCATTCAGACTTTTTGTCGACAGAACAGGTATGTAATCTAACAATAGGCACTGTACTGTAATACTGTATACTTTCTGTAATGCTTCATACAATATTACAGTATTCCACTTGCATTTTACAATATACAGTAAGTATACTTTATACAGTGACATTTTATCTTACTCAATTTTGTGTTTTGCATTACTATATTTTTTCCACATAGGACTGCAAGACAACTTCACAGGGGTGGCAGAGGGCCCCTTTTCACACCTGAACAGGACGAGGCTATTTGCACCATGGTTGTAGAAAACAATGCCATAAGACTAAGGGAGATAAAGAGTGCCGTTATAGAGGACAACAACATCTTTGAAAACATCCAAACAGTCAGCACCTCAACCATTGACAGGGTGCTGAAAACACACCAAATGAAAATGAAGAAGCTGTACACTGTTCCATTTGAAAGAAATGGTGAAAGAGTGAAGGAGCTGCGCTACTAGTATGTACAGGTAAAACATGTATGAGCATGCAGTAACTGTACCTCACAGTAAACAGTACAACATCGTATAGTGATATACAGTACAGTAAGTGTGACCTTTACACATTTGCTATGGCTGTAGAAAAGAAGATGCAATATGTGCTGTATACATTTGATGTAACTGCATCTTGTCCAAAATGAAAATGCATGTAACTCATAAAAGTCATTTTGTGTCTTCTGGATATAGTGTATAATGGAACTGGAAGCAAGTGAACCACCGCACAACTTCATCTACATGGATCAACCTAACGAAACGCAGAGGGCGTGGTCAAAATATCATCGGCCACAGAGCTACAGTTGATGTGCCAGGCCAACGGGGCAGGAACATAACCGTGGGAACTGCTATCTCTGAGAATGGCGTGCTAATGCATATTCCCACTATTGGGCCATAGAGTACAGAGCGTCTTGTCACCTTTTTAGACACTCTACAGGGATTTCATCCCTGAACAAGAGAGGGGTCAGATTGGAGATGACTTGCCAAAGTACGTGATAGTTTGGGACAATGTCAGTTTCCATCGCTCCAACATCATCAGGCAATGGTTTGCGACCCACAACAGGCTGCTAATGGAGTTCCTCTCACCCTACTCCCCATTCCTTAACCCCATTGAGGAATTTTTCTCAGCATGAAGATGGAAAGTATATGATCGCCAGCAGGGGCGGACTGGGACTAAAAAACAGCCCTGGACTTTGACTCGGCCCAGCCCACAACAACCGGTGCGCGGAAACTCATCAGCCCCAGACACGGGTGTCAAAATACTTAAATCTTAACACATGATACTATACCTTCGAAATTATAGCAATAGCACCAATGTTGACTAGATGTTGTGTTAAGAGCATAGTGTAGAATACTCACTGAGAAATAAACGACACAGTCCAAATGTCTGTCTGCTGAACAATACAATGCAGGTGACTGCCTGAAACAGGCCCAACATCTATGGGCTGTCTGGCATCCAATTTAACCCTATGAGCCCTAGGCATTTTTGGGGTATTTTTACTGCCTTTAGTTTTAAGCTCATAGCACAGTCATTATAAAGGCTACATACACATGCTATATCTTGTTTTTTTCAGGACAACGTGGGCAAAAATGTGTTTTATCTGAAAGAAACATGCAATATTTACATCTAAGATCATAGAAAAATAGTCAACCAAGTGCAGTGATGTCCTCCAAGATAATATTTGCCACTTTGTTTGCAGTAAACAAAGTTTGTTGTTGTTTTTCAGTTTCAGTTATATATTGGGGGGCATTTAGGGCATTGGGGGGGGACACATGTCCCCCTCAATGTATATGGTGACTACGGCCCTGTCATGCATACATAATTAGGCTACAGTTGTCTGGGTGCGCAAAGGTGAAGTGACTGGTCTTGTCATATAAAGTTTGATGGAGTGTCAACTGGACAATATATGAGATATTTGCATCTTGAAAGCCGGACTACAAATGTGGAAAGACAGGGAGAAACACACGCAAGCCTAAGACGTGGTAAGATACAATATTCCTCACTATATGAAATGACTGATAACAAGATCTGTATAATGGATTGTAAAGAAATTCGTCAGGTTTTTATTTTGTAGACAATTAATCTGGATTTTTAGCATGATGGGAAGACAGCACAATGATGTGTGTGGTATCATTGGAAAGCTCTGCTCCTGCGCTTTCATGTGATATGCGTGGCATTTCTGTGCGAGCCTGCATTCGCGAGTAATCCATCCAAGAGTAATGTGTGTGCAAAGCTGTATGAAAGCTCTGTTATACATAGTTTTAGTGTAACTTTATCATTGTTTTTCGCTGTGAAAACATTGGACTACCGACAAGTGGTCTTGTCAGAAAGCCACAATTCCGCTGTTTCACGTGATATGTGTGGCTTCTCGCTATGATGCACGGTTGCGGGGAAAATCAATAGAGAAGAACAGGTGTGAATTTGGACGCACTATGCATCGTTCGGGCCCATAGGGTTAAAGGCTGCCACCTAGCAGACTGGACATGGAACAGTAGATTATCAGGGAGAAAAATGAAAAAAAAAAAAAAAAAGGTGATGACTGCATGGCGGCCGCTGGCCGTCCTGGAGTACTGGCCGTTCTGTGATTCTCCAGAACCTCCAGATGGCCAGTCCGCCCCTGATCGCCAGCCACATACACAGATGACCCTTCTGGCTGCCATGGATTCCTTGTGATGTGGATGAGAATTTGTGGCCCAACAGACAGGAACGTCAGGAGGTGTAGGAAGACTGCACTGTAATTCCTACAGCACTGCATGTACAGTTTTCCCTAAGGAGACTGTCCTATGTTCACATTTCTACCTTTGTTTTTTTCTTTGTGCTATGCAGTGCTGTCTTTTCCTTTCTGTATCGCAATGACATGGTCTGTCAACAAATTACAGTACAAACAGTAAAAGCGTAAATGTGAATCTTGTCCAGTCTCTTGCAATCAATCTCCCACATACACTAAGGTGTAACTTACAATTTACAATAATTGTCATCAAAACTTTAGCCATAGTTTACATCAGAACATCCCTCCAGAGTACACTGTTATATTGACAACATGACTAAGCAATTTGACTGTCTTATCCATACACAATCACACAAGGACTTGTCATTCTGATGGCACTGACATGTTCATTGACACAGATATTTACTTTTGAGAGATGAACTAAGGATTTTGAGCAAGAGACTGGCTTTTGCAGGTAATCCATGGCGTTTTGCTATTTGTACGAATTGTTTTGAGAAATGCACTTACTGTTTTGCAAATGTCGAGGATGATTCAAGAAATGTACCAAAGCGACTGAGAAAAACTGTAAAGTTTATTCTGATTCTGATTCTAGATAGATAGATAGATAGATAGATAGATAATTACAAAAGCATCGATGGAAGCATGTTAATAATAAAACAGGCCCCAGGATTGAGCTTTGAGGAACACCACATATCATGCTGAGATGCAAAAAATCACAAAAGCATGAATGTGCACTTCCATCCACTATTCAAACAAGGACACTTTTTTGTAATATTTCGACTTTTGTTTTTTATTGAAAGGAGTTTTTCCTTATCCACTGGGAGAGTCCATCAACAGGCAAATTGTGATTTGTGATACTGGGCTTTATAAAATAAAATTGAATTGAACTGATTTCCACTTGAGATTTTTGGGTAAATGTAAAATATGAAGAAAAATGATGTTTTTGTTTTTTTCTCTCTCTCACTCTCCCTCTTCCTCCTTCTGTCCCCTGTTTCTCTTTACTTTACAATTAGGGCAGAATGTCATTTTTAAATAATGGTTATTTGCAGATGTGTTCATTGTAAACATTTTTTTTTTTGTTGGTAGGAAACATCATCCAGGTGGCATTACTTTTTTTTTTTTTTTTTTTTTAAATGTATGTGTTGTTGCAAAGTACCTGTATAAAAACACAACTTTTAGAAGTAGAGAAGAGGAGAGAAAAAAAATACCCAGAAACTATGTTTTCCACTGAATTAATGTCCGTACAGAAAAACTGTTTTTTAAAATACAGGTGTTTACAAGCAGTCTCCACAGAACCAGGTTTCAGGGGCATCATTCTTGACAAGATTATCTACTTCAATATATATAAAAGATAAGTTTAGACTGTCGTGTAAAGTAAAAAAAATAAAAATACTTGGTAGCACTGAGGTGCAGCAGTCAGTCCCATTAAGGTCAGTATTCTCAAGTTTGCATCTCCACTTTGCATTTTTTTTTTTTCAGTTTTTGCCCGTTGCTTGAACACGTTTTGCAAAACTTGGCTCACTGTGTCAAAACTCTACACACAAGCAAATAAGACACAACACTGGGAAATAAACCATTCACATCTATGTCAAATTGAAACTCTGCTATCAAAACCTAACAATCCTTTGTCAAAATGTCACTCTGATGACAAAATGATACCCACTTGCATCATATGAATACACTTTCAGATCAGTGGCAACACACTAGTCTACTTTATATAAAACACTGCAGTCTTTCGTTTTCACTGTTTTTATTCAGTTCCACAGAAGGCACGTTTTCACAACAACCAAAAAATGAAATACTCAGTTCAAAATCATTACATTACAGTAGTGTATTTTACAGTACAGTAAATTCAGTTAAAGCAAAAATAAAACAAAAATTAAACAAACAATACACTACTGTAAACACAGAAAAACACAATTGTGTGCAAGTGGGCTTATGGATCCTGCCGTCTGTTGGGGTCTGACCACAGGATCTCATCAACATCACAAGCAATGTCTTCTCTCGCTAAGCATCTATCCCCTTGTGTGCCGAATCCATCCCTGGATTGACCTTACCTCAATGTCTCTGCAGGCCTGTTCCATTGCCTGCAGAAGAGGCATACGGGCATGTGGTTGGCGGTCATATACGCGCCATCTCCAAGCGGAAAAGAATTCCTCTATAGGATTTAGAAATGGCGAGTAAGGGGGCAAGTACACAACTTCAAATTGATCATGGTTGGTGAACCAGTTCTGGACCAGAGCAGCCCGATGGAAACTAACATTATCCCAGACAACAACAAACCTGGGCTGCTCTGGTCTATCCTGTACAACTGCATCATGAAGTGCATCTAGAAATGTGATTATGTGTTGTGCATTATAGGGACCCAGTTTGTCATGATGGTGCAGTAGCCCTCGAAGACTTATGGCGGCACACAATGTGATATTTCCCCCGCGCTGCCCTGGGACGTGCACAATTGCCCTTTGGCCAATTATATTACATCCCCGTCGTCTGTTTTTGCTAGGGTTGAATCCAGCCTCGTCAGTGTAAATACATTCATGAGGCTGGGCAGCTCCATCCATGTCCAAGATTCTCTGTAACAAAAAATACATATTGTGGATGGCTTTACTCAAAGCACACAACTACACATACAGAACCGCTCCACCCCACCACACAAGTACCGGTGTAGCTTTCTGAATGTATCTATGTGGTACTGATCCAGTGGTACATATTCAGCTGTTACTGGACTGCACCCATTCTGTATTGTAAATGTAAAGGACTGTAACACTTACCTGTACATATTCATGTCGAAGTTCCTTGACCCTGACACCGTTCCTTTCAAATGGGACCCTGTACAATTGCTTCATAGTCATGTTGTGCTTTACCAAGATGCGTCTGATAGTGGTAATGTTTACTCGATTTATGTTGTTGAATACTTGCCTATCTGCAAGTATTTGTTGCTGTAGCTGGTGGAGACGGATTGCATTGTTTGCTCTGACTAGATTCACTATGGCAAGTTCCTGCTGTTGGGTGAACAGGCATTGGCGTCCACCCCCAGTAGGTCTTCTAGCCATTCTGTAGAAAAATGCAACCACAAATTGTTATTGTTTGCTTCTTTTTTACAGTACTGTATATAACTGTACTTTACTGTATTTACCATACACAGTACTGAAACATCTCAACACGTTATCACGGTATGTTTCACAAAACTACCACTTTTGTTCGAAAAGGAGCATTAGCCACCCTGCAATACAGTACATGTGATACGGTAACGTGATATGGTACAGTACTGTAAATACTCTAGATACAGTCTGAGTAGAGTAGAGAGCTGAAGACATACCTGTTTTCCAGTCGGAATGTCCTTATTATGGATGCAACTGTGAAACGGCTTAGATTAGGGTGGACTCTCTGCCCAGCTTCCCTCATGGTCAGGCCATGGTTTATGACATGGTCCACCAAAGTTGCTCTTATGTCATCCGAAATAATGGTCCTTGCATGGCCTCTTCGACCACGTCCTCCTCTCTCTCTCTCTGTCTTCCTCTTCCTCTGCCTCTAGCTCTCCCTGCCTCCATGCTTGCAAAGTTCTCAAAATGGCTTAACTGAGGCCTTTTTGTAGCTGGCTGATTGGTGTTCAGTTTTGTAAGTAAGTATTTTCAGGTGTGTGTCTAAGTATTTTCAGTTAACCAATGTGTGTTGTATTTTGAATAGATGTGTTTTCCCAATGGTACCCTGAGATTTCATTTTTGAACTAAGTGTCTTATGTATGAAATAGTGTGTAGTGTGCAGGAGCAAGTGTGTTGCAGAAAGGAGCAAGTGTGTTACAGAATTGCAACTAAAGTGCAAAGCAGCGCTTTTGTTTAAGGTATGGTTACATTTTGTTTAAGGTATAGTAACAACAACTTCAAGTTATGTTACTTTGGTTTAAGCATGTGTCTATAGTGTTCAAGCAACGGGCAAAAACTGTAACAGCATGCTGGGAAATGTAGGAACTCTCCAGTGGAAGTTGTCTGAGAAAAAAGTGTTTGCATGTAAAACTACATTCACTGTAACATCACAGATTAATGAGATCTGAGGTGATACTTCTTTCTTTAATCAAATCCTCATCACAGCCGATGGAGCAGAATTTATTTTTATTAACATTTATTTGAAGACTGCAACTAAACAAAACAAGTTGGCCTGTGGAGGGGAAGATAAATCTGCCATGTTAATGCTCAGTAATTTGTGACATTCATCCTGCTTGTTAAATACAGATTGTGAACATGTGGAACCACAAAATTAATCAGGGCCGACCAGAGTCCTTTAAAATCCCCACAAATTGGCTGCAGAGTGTGAGCAGCTTAACCAGAGGTGTTAGCTGGACACACACACTAATTTGTGTTTGTCAATGTGTGTGTGTGTGTGTGTGTGTGTGTGTGTGTGTGTGTGTGTGTGTGTGTGTGTGTGTGTGTGTGTGTGTGTGAGATATCCTGGAGTGTGAGCAAGCAGGACGGAGTGTGTATTAACATCATTAAGATAATAAAAGGTGGCCGTGATGCTCATACAAACTGATTTAGTGTTTGTTTGTACCTCTCAGCACTTTAATTAATTGTATGTGTGCGTGTGTGTGTGTGTGTGTGTGTGTGTGTGTGTGTGTTGTCTGCCCTCTAAGATTGGAGAGTGTAATTAAGGAGGTTGTAAATAGGGTCACCCCCCCTCCACCTCCTCACTTCTCTTGTTCCTCCTCCGTCCTGAATCGATGGCTCCAGAATTGATGGTTTTTGTTGTTGTTGTTGTTGTTTAAAGATTTATTTCTTTTCAGAGGACATTCATGTGTGTAAAATTAATCGTTTGAGAAGCAGAAACAAATGTGGGACGCTGATAAGAGTTGACTTGAAGCCCTGAGGCTCTGTTCAGACTGCAGGCAAATTAGATTTGCTTCTCAGATCAGATCTTGAAGACACTGTCCACACTATTATTTGCAAGATTAGATTTGTTTCCAGACATCACAAACATATCTGATGATGCTGTGGTAACGATGTAGGCGTCACAGACTATATAGCTATACTGGTGATGCAGCTTTCCAAAAAGAGGTTCATGGATTCGTCCACCTAACAATCGCACTGCCAAGTCATGGTGCAGAACTTCTTAATCGCAACCACAGACTGTATAAAATAATGGACATAGCCACAGTGATGTCACCCACAGGTGTGTGGAATCCCGTTCTGAAATTACCATCTTGGATTTTTGGAGGCAGAAGTGTCCATAATTGTACAAGAGGTTGGAGCTAACCCTAACACTCGCTCCTAGCTTGGATGGCATAGAGTATTTGCAGTCTGTGGTTAACTGTGATAATGCTTATGCTAATTTCCGCTAGTGACAACAGTCTTAAAGCCATTAAAACAAAATGAACTTACTAGAAATACTGAACATCTGACTTGATGTCTTTTAGTTTAACCAAACACTGAACAAGACGGCCAAAATGTTACAATAAACTTTCATGAATGCACCAATATAGCAACAGCTACGCCTATACTCTGTGAATCTGGGGTTATGCCATGGTTCATGCTGTACTCATAAACTGTTCATATGTTTTCCTTCAAAACATATTGCATCCAAATTTTTACATATCCCACATAATCATAAGCCAGTATTTCATGCACAACCCACATAATTTTTACAACTAGGATCACATGAGCAATGCACTGACAGGAGAAAACAAGAAAACGGTCCTGACCAGTCTTGTAAAGAGGGATGTGTCCCGAAACCAGACTTTTCCTCAAGACTTTCCTCCGAGACTTTCCTATGGAGACGCGAGTTCGGAACTATGTTTTTTTTCCCCTAAGCACAGTAACTTTACATTAAGAATATCAAGTTCATATTTATTGTCATATGCATATTAGTACAGTGTAACACAGCAATGAAATACAGAATGCTCTGGCATTCCCTCAGCACCAAGTCAATAGACGAGAAGAGACTGTGTGCGGGGTGACTTGTATTCTGCATGATACCTAGTGCCTTCTTTGTACTGTGTTTCCAATAAACGCTTTGGAGAATACCTTGCCTACCAGGTACTTTTGGAAACTCTCACAGGTCCACACTCCTGCTAAGCATTCCTTCTCAATTTGCGCTTACCTGGTTTCCGCGTCTGACAGTTTCCTTGAACAATATGCAACTTCCTTCCATCTTTCATTGTGTAGCTGGAGAAGAACACCTCCTATGCCGTAACTGCTCGCATCGGCTGAGACTGCAGTCTGTCGTTGTGCGTCATAGTGAGCCAATACAGGCGAGGTGCTGAGGGCTTCCTTTATTCGCTTGAACGAGTGTTGCTCTGGCTGATCCCATGTCCACGCTGTATCTCCTTTCAGCAGGTCATATAGGGGAGCTGCTGCTGTTGCCAAGTCTGGTATGTATTTACTCATGTAGTTGACCATGCCCAGTGCTCTCTTAAGCTCGTGAACATTTCTGGGCTCCTGTAGGTCATTGATAGCGCACACTTTACCTGGGTCTGCTTTGACTCTGGTGGCGTCCACAATGTGGCCCAGGAAGCGCAGCTCTGACTGTCTGTACACACACTTCTCTTTGTTGAGCCTGAGTCTGGCCTGCTCCATTCTCTCCAATGTGCGCCGCAGGTGTGTGTCGTGTTCTTTCATGTCCTTCCCATGGACAATGACATCGTCCATGTACACAGCTACTCCCTCCAGCCCCTCCAACAGTTCATTCATCTTGCGTTGAAATATCTCTGGGGCAATGTTTATCCCAAAGGGCAGTCGCTTAAAACAAAACCTTCCAAAAGGAGTGATGAATGTAGTTAGCAGGCTGCTGTCTTCATGTAACGGCACCTGCCAAAAGCCTGAAGCTGCATCCAATGTAACGGCACCTGCCAAAAGCCTGAAGCTGCATCCAGGGAGGTGAAGACTGTGGACCCTGACAGCTTAGCCAGTGTCTCTTCTGTAGTCGGTAATTGGTATCGCTCCCTTTTTATGTTGTCGTTCAGCTTTTGCAGCACGATGCAGATCCTTACTGCTCCTGTTGGCTTCATGACTGGCACCATCGGTGCGCACCAGTCTGTTGGCTGTGTGACTCTCTCTATCACACCTTGCTCCTCCATGCGTTGCAACTCAGCTTTTACTTTAGGAAGGAGCAGTAGGGGAACTCTTCTGGCTGTATATACAGCATAGGGCACAGCATCTTCTTTCACGTGGATCTGCACTGGCTCTGTTTTAAATGTCCCTTCCTGTCCTGCTGTTGCTCTAACATGTTCTACTCTTTTTACCAGCCCCATCTCCACAGCTGTCTCTTTTCCTAGTAGGTTGCTGACTGTAGGTCCTCTTGCTACCTGCACTGTAAATATGTACTTCCTCTGCTTATGGAGTGTACTTGCAGTAAACTGTCCCACAATGCTCAGCGCTCCACCTGGGCTATCAAGAGAAATGCTAGATTTAACTAGCTTTCTTTTTGGCTTAAGCACATTAAATGTTTTAAGGTTCATTACTGTAACATCAGCACCTGTATCAATACGAAATTTAACAGGAGTGTATCCTACAGTTATCTTCTCAGTCCAGTATTCAGCACTGCTCTGGTTTGCTTTAGTCACTGCACCTAAGCAAAAGCTTCCCTCCTCGGTATCTTCACTGTGTGTGACTTCTCTTACTGACCTAGAGAAACATTTTCTCTCCCAATGGCCCTTTTTCACACATTTTCTACATACTGTGTCTGATGCTGGGCATTTTGCAGTGTCTTTGTGCTTCTCTTTACCGCACCGGTTGCACGTGGAGTCCCGCGGGCGATTTCCTTGTCCGCTGCTTCTCTCCCCTGCAGACTGCCTCCATGGCGGTCTACCACCTCTCTTTGATGGTCGCTGATGTGTCACCTCCTACACGGTAGCTGTCTGTCGCTCCTGCTGGTTTATCTACTGTTCCACATCCTCAGCCTGCCGTATCATCTGTACTGCCGTTTCCAAAGTGAGTGTTGGTGTCATGTATGCCAACAACAAGCCTGTCCCTGATGTGTTCATTTTTCTTGTCTCCGAAGTCACAGTTTTCACTCACTTCATAGAGGGCTCTTATAAACCTCTCAGCCATTTCCCCCGGCTTCTGCGCTCGTTGGTGGAAACACGCTCTCTCGTGTATCGTGTTTTTCTTCGGCATTAAGTATGCATCATATTTAGCTAGCGCCGTATTGTAGTCGTCATTGTCCTCTGCTTGTCCAAACGTAAACGATTTGAAAATGTTCTTAGCTTCATAGCCCATTGCGTAGATTAGTGTGCTAACCTGAACTTCACCATCCTCTTCTCCCAACTTTACCACCAACCTGTACCGGGTGAATGTCTGTTGCCATACCGGCCAGTCTCCTGGTTGCTCAATGTTCAAGTGCTCCGGCGGGTTGAACTTTGCCATAGCGTTTGCCGTGAGTCTCTCTGAGAACACTTCTGACACCATGTCAAATAACTGATGTCCGCTTCAATTACTGTTTGCTCAATAACTGGTTTAATTAACTTCAGTTTCACATTAGGGTCTCTAGTTTCACAGATCTGCACTTCGCCAACTGGGTGTGGCCGGGCGGATTTTGTAAGTTTGGCACACCGTGCGCCCTGGCGCAGCTACGCCTCTATCCCACCTCCGTCCCTCCTACCGGCGCAAGTCGGAAAGAGGGAGGAGAGAAGGCGTGGAGTGGGTTGTACACAGCCCATTCACATCACACCAATCAAATGAGCCCCTCTCCTCGCCCTTAAATGCGCCGCGCGAAGGCATAATGAGAGTTTACTCAATTCGCCATGACAGACGAGAGCAGCAGCGTCAGACAGCCAAACTTCTCCCAGGAGAAAACTGATGTTTTGGTCCGGGAGGTCCAAGCTCACAGTGTCCGAATATACGGAACTGCGAGCAGACCTCCACGGGCTGATGATGCAAAGGTAGCCTGGGAGGAGGTCACCACAATTGTAAATCAATGTTGCGTTTCTCTCGTGCGCGCGCGCTCTCTCTTTCTCTCTCGCATTCTCACTCAGTTTCTTTTCTTTTGACTTTTCTAAGATGACAGTTGCTGAATATATACTCCCTATCTGATGCTGTGGCTGTTTGTGGTTGGCTGAGAGGGATGTGAACTCATTAGTTTGCAACTGTGTTAATCAAATCAGGTTGGGTTTCCATTACGCAAACAGTGCCAATCCCCTTTGATCTGACATCAGATGTGACGGGACAGTCGATATAGAGATACATTTATGTGCTGATTGCAGATAGTTGCATTGAATAGTGGTTTGTGGCTATTTATTGCATTGTTAATGTGCCTGATATTCTGGAAACCTGCCTGTGAGGTTTTGGTGACGTGTGCGCACTGTCCGCCGGTCAGCCAAACTTCGGCTTACACCGGCTGCGCTCCCCCTGCGCTGACAGTAGACGTGGTTTCAGTTGGCGAGCTTTTAGCGCACCTTCAGCGAAGCCTTTTGGCACAAAACTGTCACTGCACCAAGCTGGCTCTGTCGACACCTCCCCCTGCTGCACCACCACACCCATCTCAACGCACCTCGGTCTGCCAAACTACCAAACTGAGCGCGCCTCGGGTTGCGCTGCTCGAAACTAGCTCTGCGCAGGGTTCGCCACCCTGCGCTGCGCCGGGAAACTAGAGCCCTAGGAGCTTAACCGAGTGCGGATTATCCGACTGCTCTCACATGTGCTTTAATTTTCCGCATACACATTCAACATGCCCCCTGATTGGTTACAAGGTAAGACTCGTATTCACACGTTACTTTAACTCTTGTCAACGCAATACCTTGACAGTAGCGACTTGTTGAGTGTCGGCACTCACCTGTCACTCAAAGCAGCCACGGATTTAATCATGCATACCTTTGTGCCTCAACAAAATATAAACGTGAGTTACATAAAAAGACTAAAGAGACTAAAACTACTTTTTGTACCAGGCTGTTAACATATTTAATTCTGCTGTCAATTTGGACACTTTTACATGGGGGTTGATGGGGATTGACTCACTCTTGGAGCCAGCCTCATATGGACATTATAGACACTATAGTTGGCTTCATTTTTTAGCCATAGCCATGGAGGTTACTGCTTGGTCCAACTGCACAAAGTCAGCGAGGAATGAGGCTGGTATACCTTTTGCTCAGCACTTCCATCACGCTAGATTTGATGTTGTTGTTTTTGTTGTTGCTTTGTGAATGGAGAGACTTTCTGCTCTAATTGAACCTCTGCTCATAAAAACCCAAACTAGACTCATCCATTCTGAACAACTACAGACCAGTCTCAAAGCTCCCTTTTTTTTTTATCAAAGATCCTTGAAAAAACTGTATTCAAACAATTAATTAATCATCTATCAGTCAATAACTTATTCGAAAAATTCCAGTCCGGCTTTCGATCACTTCATAGCACAGAATCAGCTCTCCTTAAAGTTTGCAATGATCTCCTGTTGACTCAAGATGCCGGCGAGTGTTCCATTCTAGTTCTCTTGAACCTTAGTGCTGCATTTGACACGGTAGACCATGACATTTTAATTGACAGGTTAGAGAAGTGGGCAGGAATCACTGACGTGGCCCTGAATTGGTTCAGGTCTTACCTTTTTAACAGATACTCTTCGGTATCTATAGCTGGCTCTGTTTCTTTCCCCACTAATGTCTCCTATGGTGTCCCCCAGGGGTCGATCCTGGGCCCTATTATCTTTTCCATTTACATGCTCCCTCTAGGTGACATCATCCGTAAATACAACGTCCATTTTCATTGTTATGCAGACAACACACAGTTGTACATCCCAATCAAGCCCGGTGATCAGTCTAATATAGCAGTCCTCCACAACTGTATCACAGAAATAAAATACTGGATATCATACAGTTTTCTGTGTCGTTGTCATTGTTATAGGTCCATCCACAACAAGAAAACTAATTTTGGAAAGCCTTGGCGATTTAACACCTCTTGTAAAACCCTCAGCCAGAAACCTCGGCATCATTTTTGACCAGGACTGGAACTTTGAACTTCATGTAAAAAAAAAAAAAGTGGTCCAGACATGTTTTTATCATTTGAGAAACATAGCCAAAGTCAGGTCTTTTATCTCAGCCACAGATTTGGAGAAACTCATCCATGCTTTTATTTCTTCATGCCTTGACTAGTGTAATAACTTATATACCTGTCTCAGCCAGAAATCACTTCACCATCTACAGTTAGTACAAAATGCTGCGGCTCGGCTTTTAACTAGGTCTAAAAAATGTGACCACATCACCCCTGTTTTAGCATCCCTGCACTGGCTGCCTGTTCATTTTAGGATTGATTTTAAAATTATTTTATTTGTTTTTAAGGACAGACTTGGGCTAGCCCCTGCCTATATTTCAGACCTTTTATCCTCACACAGACCAGCTGACAGTCTGAGATCCGCTTATTTAATTTAATTTAATTTAATGTAATTTTCTATACTTTATTAATCCCCAAGGGGAAATTCATTTTTTTTCGCTCTGTTGTCAATTACACACAGGTCCGAACACACACATGCACAAACTGGACCTATACATGCACTAAGTGGAGAGATGTCAGAGTGGGCTGCCCATGACAGTATGCTGTAAAGCCCTGTGAGGCAAATTGTGATTTGTGATATTGGGCTTTATAAATAAAATTGATTGATTGATTGATTGATTGAACATGAAATCACTTATAGTAGGTGTGTGAATGATCAATAATCAGTATTATTGGCAGTAATAGAGGGCCCCAAAATCAAATTTTGCTTAGGGCCCCATGGAGGCTTGGGCCGGCCCTGCCCATTATGATCCGGGTCTTGCAGTTGGTGGAGAACAACTGCAGTGCCTGGCACTAAAATCTGCAGCAGCCTCACTCTTGTGAGATTATCGCTGTCCACTTTTGTATGACATCAGAGGAAGTCTGGAATAAGTTGGACACAAAACGAACTGGCATGCATTGTGCGGCAATCACTGGTGACTGAATCTGCGCAGGCCTGGCTCGTCTTGGACGGGCCTATTGTTAGTTCTGACTTCACCGCCGATTACAGAAGAAAAAGTGATAGTGATGCCATCATAGGTGTTATGTATCCAGCAGCCGTCATATAGCAAGTGAACCTATATTTAAAAGCAAATTTATGTCCAGCCATCCAACCCCTGGGGCCTGTTGTTCGAAAGTAGAATTAACCAATCCAGGATAAGTGGAAAAGCGAGGCTGGACAAAGTCTAATAAGTCCATTCTGGCTTAATTGGTTGTTCGAACGCCACACCAGGCTGAGGAGGTGCGGCTTTGTCAAGCCAGGTGTAACTCATTCGGATAAGTGCGCGTCCTTGGCTTTCTTAAAAAGACCCCGAGATCGATCACAGATTCATCGATGCAGCAATGGAGAGGACGCGTGCCGCATACTTCTCACCCAGTGAGCAGCGTCTCATCATGGACACTTATGAAGAGGTAAAACATATAATCACCAAGAAAGGAAACACTGCAGCGATAATAAAGCAGAGAGAGAGTGCGTGGCAAACAATTGCGGACCGACTGAATGCGTAAGTAATCTAAAAATATACACTTGCTGCGCAAATGAATCTGTCATAATTACAATTAAAGTTTCTTCCACAAATTAACAGTTGTACACATCACCTTAAAGGTGAGCAGTGGATATAATATTACTCAGGAACCAACTGCTGATTTCACACCAGCGGAAGAGCTCGCCCTGGATCAGAACCGAGGCAGGCCGATGATGGAGGGGATACAGGGAGGGACAGCTACAGACTCTGTCCCACCCACAGAAACCACCCTCTTCATACAAGGTACATTATTCCAGTATACTGTACATGGAATCAATCATTTTATTCATTCATTAATCAACCATTGGTGTTATGTGGACTGTCTGACTTTGGATTGTCTTGCAGTGTCAGGTGACACACTGACCCTTCTGGAGCCACCGGAAGATGATCCGGTGAGTGTTATTCATTAAAGGCATATGCTTGACATGACTTGCAAGCTTACACTAGGTCAATACAAGTTCTATTTAATGTGGCAGGGTGAAGGCACATCTGCAGCGGGGGATGCAGCAGATGAGGAGGAGACACTTTCTCTGGACTCCAGAAGGTTTGAAGTAACCTGCCAGTCTTGTGGAGATAATTTAGTCCTTAATGTATAAGAAGTCAGTGATGTGGTGCTCATAGAAAATATATTTGTAACAGGACACAGATGAACAGCCTGACAGCCTGCCTGGAAATGTTGTGAGTATTGCCTGAAGGACATCCATGGTGTCCACAATTGCTGTGCTAATAGATATGTGTTTTACAGAATTCTCAAACTGTCAGGCAGCTATATGCAAGTCATCTACAGAAGCAGATAGCCCTGGCAGATGTCAAGCTCCAGTGTGAGAAGAGAAAGCCGCAGGACATGGAGCTTGACAGACAAATTAAAAGGAAAAACCTTAAGGAAACTGGACTTGGAAATTAAGAAACTAGAGAAAGAAGTAAGTGATTTTAATGCACACTGTAAGCATGACTGTGATGCAATGTATTAATGAACATTATTTCTCTCTTTCTCTCCCCAGCTCAAAGCAGACAGTGACTGATTACAGTATTTTTCATTTAAATAAATGAGGTCAAATAATATTGTGGTTTCCTCTTCCTGTTTTCATTCATTAATGTAAAGTACACTGGAGTTATTGGTCCAGTTAACTGGGAATATAATTTGGGAAGGTCATACAGTTATGACACCTAATAACCACTAATTGTGTACTACCAATGCCAAATACACTTACTTGTATGGTTATTCCAACAATTAATCCTTTTATTGGTGAGGATATGTGCATGTCAAAGTATGCTTGGGCTATGACAAACAGAATGTTTTAAATGTTAATTTTTTTTTTTTATTATTGTAGGCTTAATGTATTTTGTTCAAAAATGAGGCAAATACGTACATAAGAACATGAAATGATGGTAAAACACATTGTTTTCCGATCACAGTAACAGCTGACTGGACGGATAAAGCACCAGGCTAAACTAAGCCTGGTTGTTAGCCTGGTCGGGACCAGGCAAAGTGCACAGAATAAATCTCCATGGCAACATATGTGCCTCTGCTTTCGAACAACCGAATCAACGCTAAATTAAGCCAGGATAACCAGCATATCCCGGCTTAATCCCTTATCTAGGTTTCGAACAACAGGCCCCTGCTCTCCACTGCAAACCAAGTTCAAGTTTATTGTCATATAAGCACAGTGAAAGTGCCCCATCTCTCTGGTTCTTTGTGATGATAAATACATCCAGACTAAGTGTCCTTGGACAAGATACTGAAGATGTTTGTGTGAGTGTCAATGTTTATCTGATGGACAGGTGTAACCTTGTATGGTAGTGTTGGTGTGTGAATGGGGCCTGTGTTGTAAAGCTCTTTGAGGCGTCACTGAGACAAGAAAAGCGGTCTATAAATGCAGTCTATTTATCATTCAAAGCCCACAACAACAGTAACCCTCATAACCATAAACCCAGCACACAGCACACATGTTACATACATACTGTTTACAAACTTTGATCGTTGTATGTGTGAGTGTCAGCTATTCAGCAGTCTGAAAACTGTTAGTGAAAAGGCTTTTAGTCTGCAGGATGGCTGGTGTCTTTTTCTTTTTTACTACAGTCCTTTACAGTTCTTTACAGTCATGTGATGCAGACTACCAGCTCACTCTCTGTGGTGACTTGGGTAAAAGTTCACAAGAACTTCAGTTCACATACTGAAGCCCTGGAGGCGCCTCAGGAAGTGCAGCCTCTGCTGCCTTTAAGGACCTTGTCAGTGTGTCTGTGTTTGTGCCCAGGAATTTAAAACTACCAACAATTTCGACAGGTGGCCTGTTGATGCGAATATGAGTGGAATTCCCTCTGGTTTTCCCAAAGTCAACAATAATTTCTTTTGTCTAGAGAGAGTTTGTCGTGGAACCATTGGGTTAGGTCATTCACTTAACTCCTATAGGCCCTCTCACCACTGTTTCAAGAAACATATTTTAATGCACATTTTGAAGTATCACATTAGAAAAGCTGTATGGAAATGGCAAAACTAGATAAAACTTCTCTCTTGTGGTGGTTTTGCCTTTGTTGAAAAAGAAATGATGTGATAAACGGGATCTGGAAATGCCTTTGCAGAATAAGATCTGATATAGTGAACGCTTAACTTGCATCACTGATCAGCTGTTTCTTCTGCCAACGTGTTCCAAGATTCAGACAAAGAAGATAATGAATTAAAAAACAAACAGTGTTTATTACATTTCACACAACTGTGTCACTTTGTTATTTGTATGCCAAATCTGAGGTGACAGTTACTGGTTTTAACCCATGTGGTCTGTCACCAGTGAATCCATCATCACTACCCAGAGACCAGGGCTCCCGCTTCACTTTCATTCAGAAAAATGTGATTACACACAGAAACAGCTGTTGCTGGTGCTGTCAGATGTCACCTCTGTACAAGAAGTCATGACTCTGTGATCAACTGATCTGACACGGTGTCATGTTACCGAGTCACAAATCTGATGTGTGAATGGATGATACAGTAAAAACATTCAGAGGTTTAAAGATGTTAATCTGCTTTTTAAAACTCTGCTTCAGCACAAACCCCTCATAGAATCATTTAGCAATCAATTAGCAAATTAAGTTTTAACATTAATGAACATGACAACATCACCCCAGAGGCTGTGTGTGTCTGACAAACCCTTCTCACAGCTAATTTTGGGGGGGCTCATCTTATCTCTGTCACTGAAATGTAGTTCCTGCTTGTTTTCCCTCAAAAGCTCCTTAGTTTTCAGCAGCATCTAATGCTTTAGTTGCTGTTGTCATATTTCTTTGTTACAGCTCTCTGTGTAGTTTTTAGGGCAGTGTTTTTTCTCTCTCTCTCTCTCTTCTTCGCGGTCAAATTGTTGAGAAGTTAAAATCCAACTGGACCTGGCATCCCGTGTCTTTTATGGAGCCTTATATAAAGACTCCCACACAGCTGCAGGAGGCTGCACTGACATGTATCCACAGTGTGGGTTTAAAAGCTTCTCCAGCAGCAGCACTCCATGTTTCACTCTGCTGTATCTGATGTGGTCAAAATGTGGGGGGTGAGATACCACTTTAACATGCTGAGGAGCATAAACACACACTTTTACCTGTTTACATCATACAGGTTTATACAAAACAGACAGCAGGTGTAGAATAAATGTGTCATAACTTTTCATGTGGAAATGATGTTTATTTGTTGTGAAGATGAAATGGTCACATTCAGAGATGAGGAAATGGCTGTGTGTAATATAGCTCTATCTATCTATAATCTATCTATCTATCTATCTATCTGTATATGTATATATATATATATATATATATATATATACAGTATCTCACATAAGTGAGTACACCCCTCCCATTTTTGCAAATATTTTCATGGGACAACACTATACAAATGACACTTTGATATAACATACAGTAGTCAGTGTACAGCTTGTATAGTAGTATAGATTTACCTTCCACTGAAAATTACTCAAAACACAGCCATCAACGTCTAAACAGCTGGCAACATAAGTGAGTACACCCCACAGTGAACATGTCCAAATTGCGCCTAAAGTGTCAATATTTTGTGTGCCAAGCATTATTATCTAGCACTGACTTACCCTTTTGGGCATGTCATATAGGATATCTCCAACCCTATTCACTTCCATACAGTACAAACACTCCAACAGTAACCTCAAAAATACAATACTGGTAGTTTTCTGGGGGAAAAAAAATCAATCAAGAACTGTTTATGGATAAAATAGACAATCATATCTGTTTGGTTAGTTAAACAATTTGAAGATATTACAATCCTATTAAAATCCAGTATTATTATAAACCGTTATATTCATTTTTTTACCACGTCACCCATACATTAATGATACCACAGAAATGGCTACAGCAGTACCAACAGTACAGCAAAAATGTTTGCCCTACTAAGTAGCTACTTGTTAGGGACCTCGGCGAAAGGACAAAGTCCCTATTGTTTCTGATATGTTTATTAGGTACCTCGGCCGAAGGCAGAGGTCCCTATTGTTTTTGGTGCGTTTATTATAAGGGACCTCGGCTGAAGGGCGAGGACCCTATTGTTTTTGATGTGTTAATTATTATTAGGGACCTCGGCTGTAAACAGTCTTTGCTGATCTGCTCTCTCATGAGCTCTCTGTGTGCCCCTCAGGTGCAGGCAGCTCATTAATCGTCATGACAACGGCTGCAGGCACAGACACACACACACAGCCCTCTGTGTGTAATTTAATAATAATTGTACTAATTGTACAAATGTGTAATAATTTGCACTGTCCGCGCGGGCTGTAGGCCGAAATGGCCACGAGTGCAAGGTCCCGCCCAACGCTGCTCGCAGCTTTAATTAGGGACCTCGGCCAACAGCAGAGGTCCCTGTTGTTTTTGGTATGTTTATTAGGGACCTCGGCCAATGGACGAAGTCCCTCTTGTTTCTGGTA
The DNA here is from genome assembly GCF_006386435.1 of Epinephelus moara. Classification (NCBI taxonomy): domain Eukaryota; kingdom Metazoa; phylum Chordata; class Actinopteri; order Perciformes; family Serranidae; genus Epinephelus; species Epinephelus moara. The sequence goes on along the minus strand of NC_065527.1, from coordinate 37,648,858 downwards.
CATTCATTATTATTCTTTCTTTCTTTAGTCTTTCTCCCGCCACCTCTTTGAGCTGGAATTCGATCCCCTAAACATGCTCAAAAACTCACCAAAATTGGCACGCATGTCAGGACTGGCGAAAAATTTGATAAAATGAAAAAATGAACCCCAAAAGTGCCAAAGGGCTCTCTGGTGCCACCTAGACACACAAAAATGGCCACTGCAACCTGTAGGAATGTCATAGAAAGATTAAACCAAAACTGTCTTTTTCGTCTCATCAACACCTACATATCACGCACTGACACCCCTGACCTAAATCCAACAGGAAGTGAGCTAGTGCCTCTGAAATTAACATGAGCAAATGTGGAGAAATTGTCAGCTGCGAGCTAGACTGGAGAGGGGTCTAAAATCATCTAAAACTTTTGTCTTTAACTGTCTACGTGAGCTGGAGGCCGAATCGGCAGGAGTCCGATTTCCCGCCCAACGCTGCTTGCAGCTTTAATTTTACATTACTTTCAAAACATGTCTCTAAAATGTTTTATAAAAAAAGATATTTGTACTGCTGTAGCTATTTCTGTTTTACACATCCATACAGTACAACCACTACTTCAGAAATCACTTTTGAACAGTAACACATTCAAAATTGTTTGTATTGCTATTGCGTTTGTTTTACATTACTTTCAAAACATATTTCAACTATGTTTTCAAAAAGATATTTGTACTGCTGTAGCTATTTCTGTTTTACACATCCATTCAGTACAAACACTACATCAAACATTACTTTTGAACTGTAGCACATACAAAATTCATTGAGAATATTTTCAAAACACATCTCTTAAGACATTTTCAAAACAGAAAAAACTCCTGTGCAAGTGTATCAAGTAAAGGAGGATCAAGTAAAGGAGCAACCTTGTTTTTGTTTGTCCATACACTTGAAATTAGTCCACTGCCAAAAGGGCATTTTTAAGGCTCAACACCCTAGACTTCAGCTTCCCATCCTCCAGGCCCATCAAGGCTTTTGGGTAACTTAGATGCAGCGCATAAATCAGTGCAAAAAGCATGACAAATGCGTCAGCGAATGTGGGGAGATCAATAACCATGTTGCTAGGGCTGGGTGGTATACCAGTTCATACCGAAAACCGGTATTTATTTTCATTTTGATATGAATTTTTCATATACCGCAATACCGGTGAATAGCCCAAACAACGTCCAAAACGTGAGCGGCGGAAAAGTGCTTCAGCGGGGACCCATTTCACCACTGCACACCACAGGCGCGCTAGAGCCAGCTAGAGTGAGAGCATAGAGAAAAGTTTAGAGGCGAGAATGCCTGCCAGAGAGAGTCCTGAAAGCGAAGAAACTGTACACGTTGCTGAAGAAGAACACGATGACCCAGAAGAAGATACCAAAAAGAGCAGTGTTTCCCCTATATGCAACTAGTAGCGGCACACTGCCCCGATGTGCACACACACAGACACGTGTTCACACACACACAGGTGACCATACTAGAGCGTGGCTCATGCCGCATTTTCCTGACCAAAGCCAACCCAAGTCCAAAACAACTAGAACCGAGCACGGCACTAATGGAGCGGAGCCTGTGTTGCGTTCAGTCGTTGTCACGTAAATAACAAATTCCAGCACTTTAATAGGCCATAGCACAACACAGCAGCATGTCAAGTGGGCCAAACCCGAGTAAAACAGAGTCAAATAATGTGAAACTGATATGATTTTTTTTAAAAATGTGATGTGAAAATTTTGTCATACCACCCAGCCCTACACGTTACCCTCAAGCACTACTGTAATCCTCTCTGGGCAGAAGAATTTAGCATCTGTTGAATTGGCACTGATCAAGAGGAGCCCGACTGGTACGTTGTCGATGTTAGGTTCGTCAGACTGCGATACCTACAGACAAGAACAGAGGTCTTACCTGTGGCCCCTAACTGCCTCAGCTATCTCCCAAAGATACTTGCAGCAAATACTAGCCTGGTTCCAGACCATAGACCCCGCCCACTCAACTGAGTAGGCTTGCATCTCTGGTCTGGCATACTGCAATGAATTTGCGATTTATCTCGTCCAAACGATGGACGGACCAATGAACGCTGGGGGTCTAGCGATTAGCCAATCAGCGCCACGCTGATGTCAAGCTGTACGCTGGTGGGAACTGGTAAGGATAGCAACAATGGCGACCGCTACAGATCCTACGGACCACATTAACGATGCTATCGAGGTATTTCGCCACTACTCGCGTTAATGGAGGACCAAATTAAGGAAGCTGCTAAACTGGATTTAATGGCGATGCAGCTGGGCGTGCACGACGACGGAGACAATGCTCGCTTGTTTTCGGCACCCCCGAGGCATGGATACTAATGACGTCAGATTCTGGGTGAGTCGTTGATCTCTACTGATTGATTAGGGAAAAAATCAAATTCCCTCCCCCTTGTAAATCGCCTTCAATGGAAGCCATGTCAGACTGAAGGTTCTGGGAGCTTCAGTCTGACACTCAGGCTAAGCAAATACATCATTGCCATGGACAAATGGCAGCCAAAAACAATTAATTCTCATGTATTACTTATATATATACATATATATACATATATATATATATATATATATGTACACACACACACACACAAAGTACTGTGCAAAAGTTTTAGGCACTTAACCCTATGGGCCCTAGGCGTTTTGGGGGTATTTTTACTCACTGACTTTTAAGCTCATATCACAGTCATTATAAAGGCTACATACACATGCTATGTCTTGTTTTTTTTTTTCAGGACAATCTGGGCTAACCAGATTTGCCATCATTACATGTCCTCCTATGTGCCTGTATTTTATATTAATTTTTATATCAATGAAAAAAACAAATCCGTGTGACTAAATTCTTACATTTTTACATGTATCTCAGCATAGCAAGTTGGAAGTTGACATATTCTGCCCTATATGAAGAGGGGAAGAACCGTGATAGTGGGACATTCTGTCACTTCACAGTTGTTCAAAACATGTGGTTTGTGCCAGGCGGACATGATTGCCAGTATTTTTTCATTATTGCAAGAAATTCCATTGACTCATTCACAAGTCAAAAATGTGTTTTATCTGAAAGAAACATGCAATATTTCCATCTAAGATCATAGAAAAATAGTCAACCAAGTGCAATGATGCCCTCCAAGATAATATTTGCCACTTTGTTTGCAGTAAACAAAGTTTGTTGTTGTTTCTCAGTTTCAGTTATATACTGGGGGGCATTTTGGGCATTGGGGGGGACACATGTCTCCCTCAATGTATATGGTGACTACGGCCCTGTCATGCATGCATAATTAGGCTGCAGTTGTCTGGGTGTGCAAAGGTGAAGTGCGCTTGTCTTGTCATACAAAGTTTGATGGAGTGTCAACTGGACAATATGGAGATATTTGCATCTTGAAAGCCGGACTACAAATGTGGATAGACAGGGAGAAACACAGGCAAGCCTAAGACGTGGTAAGATACGATATTCCTCACTATATGAAGTGACTGATAACAAGAGCTGTATAATGGATTGTAAAGAAATTCATCAGGTTTTTATTTTATAGACAATTGATCTGGATTTATAGCGTGATGGGATGACAGCACAATGATGTGTGTGGTATCAATGGAAAGCTCTAGTCCTGCGCTTTCATGCGAGCCTGCATTCGCAAGTAATCCATCCAAGAGTACTGTGTGTGCAGAGTTGTATGAAAGCTCTGTTATACATAATTTTAGTGTAAATGTATCATTCTTTTTCGCTGTGAAAACATTGAACTACCGACAAGTGATTGGCTTTGTCGGAAAGCTACAATTCCGGTGTTTCACGTGATATTCGTGGCTTCTCGCTATTCGCTGTTCGGGCCCATATGTTTAGATTATTATCCATTACGCAATACCATCAGAGAGTCCTCTGATCGGTCCCGAATTTATTCTGCAGCATGACAATGACCCAAAAAATACAGCCAGTGTCAAAAATAACTATTTTGATTGACAAGAAAAACACTGAGCCCTGCAACAGATGGTATAGCCCCCACACAGAGTCCTGATCTCAACATCATCAAGTCAGTCAGGGATTACATGAAGAGAAAGAAGACACTGAGACCACCTAAATCCACAGAAGAACTGTGGCAAGTTCTCTGAGATGCTTATGCTTGGAACAACCTGCCAGTCAAGTACCTTGAAAAACTGTGTGCAGGTGTACCCAGGAGAACTGGTGCTGTTTTAAAGAATATATATATATATATATATATGTATATGTGTGTGTGTGTGTGTGTGTGTGTGTGTGTGTGTGTATAATGTAAAATGTATAATATATAATGTATATTTTAATGGACATTTTCTTTTCTGCAATGTTTCTTTCCAGAAATCATGACCCACTTACTCAAGATAGTCCATAGACCTTGTTGCGAGCAGTTTCATGTACACAAGAACTATTTTCTTTCAACCAAACTACACAAAAATTCTCACAACAAGCTCTGTGGATTCTTTTTTTTATTTCAAATTTTTTAAATTAGTTAAAACAAAAAAACTGATTTACTGTATTTGAGTAACAGAAATAATGTAACTCTCTGACCAAAAATTATATACTGACTTACATCCCATCGTCCTCATGCAAATATGGAGGGAGAGCACGGAGGACAGCAGCACGTCTGACATGGACTTCAACTTGTTCCTTGCATGTGAAAAGATATTCTTGCTTTACTATGGCTGGTAGACAGCATAGCCACACAACACTGTAATATAACAAAGAGCCCTCCTATGTCTTTAGAGGTCCTACCAAATATATAAACAAAACTCTACTGTAGCATCATTGTCAAGCACCAAGACGCTTAAACAGCTTACCTGGAGGTCATAAATCCTGAAGATCTCACTGAGGATTTCTGCTACTTTACCTGTGCATGCAGCTCTCTTCCTGAACAAGCTCAGAAAACAGGGGGCATGTCGATCCAACTCAGCATAGAAGCAGTTCTTCAGGTTGATGTTTGAGATTCTTTGAAACTCTGCACAGATCTGCAAAAAAATAAAATGACTGTTTAAGTCGGAGTATAGTATATGTTAGGGGTGGAACGGTTCACAAAATCCACGGTTGGGTTCAGATCACGGTTTTGTGGTCACAGTTTTCGGTTCAGAAGAAATACCATATCACCATAAGATATATATCCCAATAATCCACCATTTACATTTTTTTAAATCAATTATGCCTTGTATAGTCATGTAAAAACTGAAGAATGAGCCAGTCTGACATTTAATACATCATTGAGACAGCTTCGGTTGTGACTTTTGCCCTGTCTGACTTTTCACTTAAAGGCTGTTTAAAAGCTGCAGGAAGTAGAAGTTGTTTTTTCTTCCCTGACACTCTCCTCTATGTGCTGTCGAGTGACACACTGTGGTGATGTCTCCGCAAATGACTGGACATGTTGGACGTGTTGCCATCAGCATAAACAAAATGTGTTGCACAATGCTTGCAGACAGTCGCACTTTTATCCACCACTTTCCACTTGTTTTTTTATGATCCGTTCCATCCCTACTATATGTGTCCTTTCTGAAAAGGAAAAATAAGACACATGGCAATGGAAACTGCCACACTAATGCCTGTACACTGACAATTTATGACCACTTGTTAGCTTTTGGAAAAAACTTAATCTACATTAGAGTAAGACTGTCCAATTTCTCACCGAAACAGAGTTGTTCACAAGCAGTACATGTCCAATTCTGCTGAACTTTGAAAGTCCTCAAGTCTGGCCAGCAGAAACAAACATTCCTTTCGCAAACTCTGTGCCATTTATGGGGACCTTTGATGTACTGTATATGTTTTGGCTGTCTGTCTTTGTCTGTATTAATTCTTGGCCACATGTGCCAGTGTGGCGACCGAGGTGACACTTAAGGCTTGTGTGTGGGGTCTGAAAAAAGATGGTGCATTGAGGTGATATGCCATCATATGCTGATGCCTGGTTGCAAGAGTTTTCAAGACATTCTTGAAAGTCTGTGTGTCATGTATCACCCTTTATAAAAAGTGATGTTTTCCCTCAAACCTCATGGTCCACAGGTTAACAAGTGGCCCAAAACACTTTGTCAGTTCTGGGTAATGCTCAGTGTAACAATATTTGGATCAGAGCTTAAAGTCTGGAAACACTGCTTGAAGACCCTGTCTGTGATCACTTATTTTAAATCGAGGAAGAGGAAGGTTATTCAAGTGTGGGAGTCGCCTATTTGAATCCCTTTTGTTTGAGACCATGCTGCAAGGTGAGTGTGTTTGCTGATCCTGTGAGTTTATCTATCTCCTTTAACTTTAGCTTATATTAGAGTTATGCTATGTTGCATGTGAAATAGAGTATGGTGAATGTGCTAGGAAAGGTAGTATCAGCACTGTCTCTATCTGGCGCTCGCATGTATGGAGCCTGGGTTTGTTGAAGGTGGCAGTGCTGTTTGAGCTAAGAAAGCCATGTGTAAGTAAGGTAAAGGAGGTTGTTGGGTTGTTGCGGGGAGCACTGAGACCTGGCATTAGGGGAGTGTCTCTGGGACTCCAGGGATCACTGTCTAGCCTCCTGGAGGTGTCGTGAGACCAGCTAGATGAAACACTGGTGAAAGGAGGTTCCCACCCGATGACCCCAAAGACATGTTAGTTATCACCTCACTGGTCTGTATAGTTCAGCCTTGCCATAATAGCTTGTCATAGGGCTTAGGATGTTATTCACTGAGTGCTGATCCTTTCTCTAGAGCACAAACTTTTTGGGCTCTAGTTTCGCAGACCGGGCGAGGCGGGGGCACAGCGCACCTGCGCTTCGCCAACTGGGTGTGGCCAGGCGGATTTTGCAAGTTTGGCACACCGTGCGCCTGGCGCAGCTACTCCTCTCTCCCACCTCCGTCCCTCCTACCTGCGCAATTTGGAAAGAGGGAGGAGAGAAGGCGTGGAGTGGGTTTTACACACATCACACCAATCAAATGAGCCCCTCTCCTCGCCCTTAAATGCGCCGCGCGAAGGCGTAATGAGAGTTTACTCAATTCGCCATGGCAGAAGAGAGCAGCAGCGTCAGACGGCCAAACTTCTCCCAGGAGGAAACTGATGTTTTGGTCCGGGAGGTCCAAGCTCGCAGTGTCCGAATATACGGAACTGCGAGCAGACCTCCACGGGCTGATGATGCAAAGGTAGCCTGGGAGGAGGTCACCACAATTGTAAATCAATGTTGCGTTTCTCTCGTGCGCGCGCGCTCTCTCTTTCTCTCTCGCAGTCTCACTCTGTTTCTTTTCTTTTGACTTTTCTAAGATGACAGATGCTGAATATATACTCCCTATCTGATGCTGTGGCTGTTTGTGGTTGGCTGAGAGGGATGTGAACTCATTAGTTTGCAGCTGTGTTAATCAAATCAGGTTGGGTTTCCATTACGCGTGCCAAACGTGCCAAACGGTGCCAATCCCCTTTGATCTGACATCAGATGTGACGGGACAGTCCATATAGAGATACATTTATGTGCTGATTGCAGATAGTTGCATTGAATAGTGTTTTTTTGGGTATTTATTGCATCATTAATGTGCCTGATATTCTGGAAACCTGCCTGTGAGGTTTTGGTGATGTGTGCGCACTGTCCACCGGTCAGCCAAACTTCGGCTTACACCGGCTGCGCTCGGCCTGCGTTGACTGTAGACCTGGTTTCAGCTGGCAAGCTTTTAGCGCACCTTCGGCGAAGCCTTTTGGCATGAAACTGTCACTGCGCCAAACTGGATCTGTCGACACCTCCCCCTGCTGCGCCGCCACACCCATCTCAGCGCACCTCGGTCTGCCAAACTACCAAACTGAGCGCGCCTCGGGTTGCGCTGCTCGAAACTAGCTCTGTGCGGGGTTCGCCACCCTGCACCACCCTGTGCTGCGCGGGGAAACTAGAGTCCCTTGTGTTTATTTGAATGAAGTCTGCATGTACTGGATGGATTCCTCTGTGAAAGATGGGGACAACACCAGTTGCACAATGTCTTTCCAGTCCATCAATATTGCCCATGTTTCATCTCCTTCAGGAACTTTACTTCCTACCGTAAGAGGCAATAACCTCAGCAGAGTGGAATTTTCATGCCCATTCCCACCAATGCTTAATTTGGCAGCAAATTTTTTGGGGATTGGTTGTGGTTTGTCAAGCCTATCAGAGTGCTGATATGGAAATGTGCAAATCTTTGTGTTTAGATATTCAAGTGTGAAATACTTCAGTCGAATCATCTCACGGATGCACAAGGCCAACTCCACTGGCACAATACCCTCAAAAAGGTTGTGAAGTATATCAGGCGGGAAACCAGAAATCGGATGAAAATGCTGCAATGTCTTCCTGAGCGCGCACTCACCCTTAACACCAAAATTAGACGCATTTTCTCCTTGCACAACATTCTGCACATGAAGATTGTGGCAGGTTCTTGTTCTCATGCAAAACTCTCCTTCAGAAACTTCTCTGGACTGTATCTGAGCTGCAGTACAGACACAAAATCTGCAGATGTAGTCTCCTCTGAAGCACTGGACAAAGCCTGCAAGACCATGGGCAGCCAAATCATCAGCTGCAACACACATGACAGTGCCCTTTACACATTGGCCGACAGGTTCAATAAAAATGCCATCTTCCTCAAGAGTGCTCAAATCTGTCAACAAAGGTGAAAGAACACTTTAATAACCACATCTCTGCAAATCAGGGACTTTGCACAGCAGAGCTAGCTCTATGACATGAAGGCTGGACCTATACATACTGGGTAGATTGGCTAGCAACCAGTATACTGCACAAAGCTTGTGGATCTTTCTAGCTGTGCCTAAAGGATTAGCTAGTTCAATGTCATCCACATACAAAATCAGTGACAACTTTAACTCTCTTGTTGCTGACAACAATGGATTTTCTTTGAAATATGTTCCATCTTCATGAGGCATGTACTGTACATTCCAGGTGGTGATGGTTTAACTTCTTGAATCTTGTCAAGAAGATCTGTATTTTTAAACATTGTTTGAAGCATCTGTAGTACTGGAACATACACTGCTGTGCCCAGTAGAATCCAAAGCATACTGTACTGGCATTACCAGAGGGTAGTTACTCCTTACAAATGCTTTCCTCCGCTTAGCAGTGGACAGCTCTGCACCTTCAGCAGTAGTGCTGACAGAAACATTACTTTTCATGACAGCTTCCACTATTTCATTAAAAAGAGCATCATTCATAGACTGACTATGCTCTCCTAAAACCTTGATGATTGAATCTCTCACAAAGGGTTGGACAATGTGAATATTTGTGCCAAATTTTCAACTATGTCTTGTATCGCCATCTCTGATACCTGCAGAACACTGTGCATTTTCAAGATCAAAGAAGCCAAGTTGTTTCTCAGTTGAGCTTGCAATTCACCAGTGTCAAATCCAGACTCAGGAGGATTACACTCTGGAGCATCCAGCTCAAGAAAATTCTGACAGGGACCAGCTTCCTCAGATTCAACTTGGCTCTGAATTGGTTGGCAGTCAGTTTCTGTCAAGACAATCTCAGTCTTAAAAGCTGAGATTTCACAGTCTGGATGAGTCCTTCTTTTGTGAGCATTGAAGGAGGAATACACATTAGTACGGCAGTGAAAATTTTTGAATGGACAATCCACCATCTCGTGCTGTTTTAAATGTGTCCTTAAATGACTGAGAAGAGTTTTGTCATCAAAAGGTTGTTTGATTTTACACACAGCACAGAGAAATGACACACTTCCCACTAGATTGTCACTTTGCACAACTGTCTGAGTATGTAACTGGGTTAAGTGAGTTTTCAATGCATTTTATGAATGAAATGTGAGGACACTATGCAAGAAACATCTCCTGGATGCACTGGGACGCATCCTCAGTGATGTATCCTGGGGTCATCGGGTGTTTCAGGTCTCGCAACATCAGACATCCTCACCCAGGTGACCCAGCCGGGGGTGATCAAGCCCCGACTTGCGTCCCAGCAGCAATCCACGGGTCAGCCCTCTTAATCCAAAGCCACCTTGTGGTTTTCTCTGCGGCTTCACTTGGAGATTGGATGGCCCTCTTCTTGGCTGTTCCTGTGATGCCCAATCGGCCAAGGACTTTGCACAAGGAACCAGACGCAATAGTAGTCTGCCTGCATGACGTTAGACCAGGTGACCTTTCGCTGCAACGTAATCTCCCACCTTGTCCACGCCCCCTGCTGCTGGAGTCCCACTGCCCTGCTCACTCGCTCTTCCTCCACGCTTGCCCAGACCTCTTGCTTGAGTAGCTGGTGTCTCTCCTTGCCCTGGGCCTTGCTCACCTGGGTCTATGGGAAGTAGCCCAAGCCTGCTCTTCCTGTTGATAAAGGCCCCCACCAGTGCCTTTTGCCTTAAGCGTAACTCCAACACCTCCACTGCCTTCTCTGCCTTCCATTTCCTTCCTGTCCTCACCTCAATGCCAGCTGATGACACCTTACAGTCCCTGGAATCCCTGTACTGTAGGGCTTCTCTCGTGCGTGCCACCATAAACTCTTCCGTGAGCCTGCTGAAGGGTAGCTGCAGGGTGTTCGTCCCGTACAGTGCAGCGCTGGTGAGGCTGCGGGGAAGGCCCAGCCACTTCCGAAGAAAGCCACTGATCTTCCTTTCGAGGGATTCCACTGTTGTCATTGGGACTGCATAGACAAGGAGAGGCCACAAGACTTGGGGCAGGATGGAATGTTGGTAGATCCAGTCTTTTAGGCTAGAGTCAAAGAGCTTCCCCAAGCTCTTGACTGGTTGCTTCGTGATGGATAGGATTACAGTTCCTGCAATTAAAAAACGGAATTTGTCAATCACCTTCCCCTTCTTCAACACCATGGGCCTTGACTTGGAGGGCTTGAAACTCATCCTTGCCCATGTGATCAGTGTCTCAAGTCCTTGTAAGATCCACCTGCTCCCTGGGACTGATGTTGTTGTGATGGGGGGCTGTCGTACACCTGACTTTGTTAGGGGCCCTCTGTGTTCCACTTCGGCAGCCTTGACCACCATGTTCATTGTAAGGGCAAAGAGGGTAACAGAGATGGTGCAGCCCGTTATTATTCCTTTCCCAAGGTGATGCCAGTCTGATGTTTCTGACCCAGAAGTGAGCTGACCCTGAAATTGTTAAAATAATCCAGGATCAGGTCTTTGATCTTGCTGGGAACATGGTGGAGGTGTAGAGCAAGCTCAACCAGATTGTGTGGTATGGACCCGTAGGCACTGGTCAGGTCCAACCACAACACAACTAGGTAACCTCTGTTCTCATGGGCCTCTCTGATGAGCTGTGTGATTACACCAGTGTGCTCTAGGCAGCCAGGAGCTCCAGAAATCCCGCCCTTCTGCACTGAAGGGTCAATGTAGTTGTTCTTGAGGAGAAACTCAGTCAGTCTCCTGGAGACGATGCTGAAAAACACCTTTCCTTCAACACTCAGTAGTGAGATTGTCCGAAACTGGTTGATGTTCTTCGAGTTCTCTTCCTTGAGAATCCAAACTCCCTCTGCGCACCTCCACTGGTCGGCAAACTCTCCCCCTTCACCAAATCACCTTCAAGGTCTTCCACAGGTGCTGGAGAATCTCTGGGCAGCACTTGTAGATGAGGTAGGGTATGCCACTGGGGCCTGGAGTAGATACTGAGCGGGCTGCCTTGATGACCTCCTCAACCTCCTTCAGACTTGGCTCAGTCAACTTGAACTCTGCTGTTTGGGGGCGAGGCTGGTGAGACCTTTGTTGGGTTCCAGATCTTGTTCCCTCAGTGGGTCGCTCATGGTGTTCTGAAGGAAGCGATTCACTTCCTCTGTTGAGCACCCAAGCCGGCCACTGCGCTTGTCCCCGAGCATTTGTTTTGAAAAGCGGCCACTCACTACGTCTGCTGGCTGGGGGCCACTTAATCCGCTGCTGTGAAACTACTCTGTCAGGATTGGGAGACTCTGGTATGTGGAGGGACTGGGCTCTGTGGGGTGCCTCCTGGCCGGGCTCCTCCTGCGTCTCACTAGGTTCAGGACCTGTGCGTTGAACCTCGCTCTCCGACACCAAACATTTCATTTTGGCCTGGTGGATTCTTAGGCTGCGATGGTTCTTACACAGCTTGCTGCAAATGCATGTCATAGTCGAAGTCAGTCTGTTTGCATGGGTCATTAACCTCGGATCCATCCGATTGCAGATTTGGGTGAAGGGGCCTGTTTCAAACAGTTAAGATATTTATTTTCTATTTCTTTGTACTATAGGGTTTACTTGCATGCCGAAATGTTAAAAGGTGAGGAGCAACATAGAATTAACAGTCAGCAGGTAGTTAATGTATGTCTTACTGATGCCTTGCTTGCATAAAGGCTTTGCTGAGTGTAATTGTGCAAACGATTTAACAGGCTACTTAATACCTTTAAACTCTGGCAGAGTAAAAATCCTTAATTATCCATAACAGATATATATCTTCAAAACAGTCCTTACACCACTAAACATAAAAGAAACAAAAACCTATAGCAAGCAAATAAGGACCTTGGATTTTTTTTTCTTTAGCACGTTACTTATTTTCAGTTGTTTTCAATAACACTTCTACTCTTTGGAATTCAGGTTACCGCGCACAGACCCTGAACACTGAACCCTGGCCATTACCGCGATGGGTTATTTCACACAAAAGTTACAGGCTTTAATTGTATTATTAGCTCACCTTACAAAAACACATTACACGTGGAGCAATGTTATAGCATTAAATTAAGGAAAAACTTCGATGCCGACCATTAAATTTACTGAAACATGCATGCTAACTAAGAATGTTGTCACATGCCCCTATTTAATGGTTGTAAAAGTTTAAAGTATGCACAATTAATGCAAGCTAACGTTAATACAAACTGTCCACTTCAGTGGGTGAACAAATTAAAATACTGGTTTAAAATTTTCAATGTCTTTTCACTTTTACTGAGGCAGATACTATGTTTTTTCAAGTGCTTAAACTAAGTCTAAATGGAGACAAATGCATTTAATGAACAAAGTAATTCAACGCAATTAAATCATGAAATGCAAACCAAGAAATAACTCACCAGAGTAGGACGATCAAGGAAAAAGTTAGAATAATGGCGGTCAGCGCTGTCAGCAGGGCGGGCGGGGCGGGAGAAAATGGCAGTAAGTGGCAGTAATGGCAGACTTTTCCGTTTGGCGGAGAAGCACGTACGGACATGCCTGACGTCATCNGAAAATAACAGCGGGTCAGGTCTGTCAGGTCGGGCAAGGTGCTGCATGCTCCAGCAAACGCAAGTGGCAGTAATGGCAGACTTTTCCGTTTGGCGGAGAAGCACGTACGGACATGCCTGACGTCATCATGCGGATTAAGAGTCGCTGTCAGATGATTTGAGTACAATACACCATAATCATCAAAGTAGTTATTGGCTGTAAACTTTAAACTGGAAATTTGTTCAAATGACTCAACCCGTTTGTGCTGAATTAGTTGGATTTTAAATTTTAAGTTAATACATCTCATCTCTTTCAACAAGCTTTTGCTGTTCGGTCTTACAGTTAGTTTGTCCATGTTTCTATTCGTAGGAAAGACGCTGAAAATGCCACCTGAAGCATCAAAAGCTGAGATGAAGCCAGATGAGGAGGACATATCACTCAGTCAGGTAACTGACTTTATGCAACAACAGAAGGACATGTTTATGGCTCTTCTACATCAACAACAGGAAAACTTCAAAGGCTTTGTCCAAATCATTGTGGACTCTACAAACTCCAGCCTAGATGCAATATCAAGGGACATGCAAGAAGTCAAAGTGGAGGTGGACGATTTGAAGGCTGACAGCAGCAAACAGGCTGAGTGCTGTGACACAATGCAGGCAGATATTTACAAAGTCTGTGACAGTTTGCTGATTATCACAGATAAGATGGAGTACCTGGAGGGACAGACCAGACGGAACAACCTTGTATTTGATGGAGTAGCAGAATCACCCGGAGAAACCTGGGCTGAGACGGAGGAGAAAATCACGAAAATCCTGGCGGAGAAACTACAACTGCAGCACAAGATGGAGGTGGAGAGGGCACACCGCACAGGGAAACCCAGCGGAGGTGAGAGACCGAGGCCCATAGTTGTTAAACTCCTCAGGCAGAAGGACAGAGAAGCCATATTACAACGTGCAACGAGGACTTCACAGACACTGTCAGATGAAAGAACTGATGCCGGAGCTGAGAGCTGCCAGAGAGAGGGGGGACATTGCTTACCTGTGCTACGACAAATTGGTCATTCATCCACGCACCAGCACACCAAAACAACCGTAAGATACTGGACAACGGGTACGTTGAACCACAACACTTCATATGACACTTGACACAACTCTTAAGGTGTGTTCACACCGACCTGTTTTTGTTTTCGCTAGCGACGAGTTTACATACAAAGTCAATGCAAACGGGCAATTGAGCGTATATTCGCCTGGGAGAAAAATCGCTCAGGGTCCGAGCGACAGTGACAGAGCGATTTTTCGCTTGTCGCTTGAGATGAGAAATCTCATCTGGAGCAGTATTTCACTGGGTCCTGTCGCTTGCAGCTCAACGCTGATTGGCTGCTGTAATCCCAGAATCCCGGGGGGGTGCTTGACTGTCATGACATGTCAGCTTCATTAAAAGTATAGCTGCAAATTAAAAGCAACAATAGATGTAAAAACACACAGACACAATGCATCTGTGATCAGTTCCCTAATTTAATTTTAACAATTTTTTCAATCTTCTTCAATTTCTCGTTTTATTTTATGGAAGTGATCATTGTCAGTGCACTTGTTCTAGAGCCGCCACAACGGTTTGTATAATGCAAATAACTCTGTTTAGATAAAACCTACAAGCTTCTCTTTCTATGACTTTCCTAAAAATGTGTCTTGAATGTTTTCTGAAGCCTTTAAGTTACAAAAATGAAACACACTACAGTTACGAGCATTTATACCTCCGACCACTGCTGAAAATTACACATTTTGATACATACAGGTAGGCTAAATACATATTGCAAAACTCTGTAAAAGTACACCAAAGCATACATTTTCGTTTCCAAATATTTATTTGAAAACGAAACCATTCATACTGTCAATAAAAAACCATTTTGTTTATAATAAAAAACGAATGTAACCGCAACAGTGACTGCGCCAGCCGGCGGGACTGCGGCACTTGGAGGGGCGCTGTAATCCTGGCGGTCCTAGTGTAAAGCACCGTGGACAGCGCCAATGCATCTATCGCTGTAGCTCAGAGGCTCTGATGCCTGAGTCAGAGCATGTGAGCAGAGTTGGAGCTGGAGCTGCCTCAACCATAGGTTATTGGTAGGAAGAAAAATGGGTGCTGAAAAAAACTGTCACTGTCAACTACCTCCAAGCCCCGCAATGATCTGCCAGACCATCATATGTAACTTCATTGTTTATGCTGCCCCCAGACCATCATATGTAACTTCATTGTTTATGCTGCCCGTGTGCTCAGAAGCACACAATGAATGCACTTTTGAGTAATTTCTGAGAAGTTATGATAAAATAAAAAAAAGTATTACAGACTATAGAATAGGACTGACAACCTCTCCAGTGTCTCATGTCAATTAATTAACACTATTTGTCGGCTTTTTATAATTCCTTTCTTTTTTGCTGCTGCGCCGTGTCTCCAGTTGAAAGTGGTGATTTGCTAAATACATTCTACAATAATAAATTAGATTAACTTTTGGTCTATAATATTGTTGGCTATATTACGCATTTTAATGAAAATAACCTTAAGAATAAAAGAAATAAACACCGAAATAATTAGTGGAAACTGTTTTTTTTATTGATACTTCTCCTCTCTGACATACTAACACACACACGCACGCACGCACGCACTCACGCACGCACACACACACACAGCTGGCGCGGTCACTGTTGAGATTACATTCCTTTTTTATTATTAACAAAATGTTTTTTTATTGACCGTATGAATAGCTGTTATACTTTTAATGAAGCTGACATGTCATGACAGTCAAGCACCTGCTCCCCTCCCGAAATACCCTGATTGCTTTAATGACGTCATCAAAGCGAAAAAGCAAGTCTGTTGATTTCTGCCACATTGACGAGCGATTGCAACTGAGCGATGAAGCGATATCAAAGGGGCGAACCGAGCGACAGCGAAAAAAATAAAAAGTCCGGTGTGAACACACCTTTAGACATCCTGAATCGGAACATACACTAAGAAGAATTGTCAAACTTGACCATCCGGAATGAAATACCTTTAAATACACTACATACAAGCCACAGGACACTGAAAATGATATTGATCCAGAAAACAACTTTTTCTTGAACATCAACAACGACTGCCATTATTATACAGATGAACAGCATAACAGTACTTTCAAGACTGAAAACAAAATCTCAATAATCCACTTCAACAGTAGAAGCCTGTATGCCAATTTACATAATATCAAGGACTATTTAAATCAATTCATGCAGCCTTTTAACATAATTTTAATATCGGACACATGGATTAACAATGAAAGGGGCATGGATTTTGGACTTGAAGGATATGAGCTGATGTGTATGAATAGGAGAAACAAAAATGGTGGTGGTGTAGTTATGTATGTGGACATGAATTATAATTATGAGGTGGTAGAAAATATGTCAACTGTGGTAGACAATGTGCTTCAATGTATAACAATACAAATAAGTAGAACAAAAAAGAAAAACATCATTGTAAGTTGTATATAGTGAATATATGTATGTATATGTATATAGAACACCAGGTTCAAATATAGAAACATTTAAAAACTGGATGGAGGAACACTTCACAATTACAAATCATAAAATCATGTTTATTGGTGGCGACTTCAATATAGATTTGTTAAATCCAAATAAAATTAAGGTGACTGATGAATTTATCAATACTCTACACTGTAATAAATAAATCTTTGGTCAAGTAGATTTTAATTAATGTATTAGGTAAAAAGTATTCAATATAATTGTATTTTTGATTTTGTGGCAATTATTTCATTAAAATTTAAATAATAATGTTTGGAATAAAATCCACTCATTATAGTTCAATACAACATAAGCATCCTGTTTATTTAATTCCAAACAGAGAGAATATTGAGTGAATTCAAGTTAATGTAACCAGGCAGTTTTCAATTGAAAAGCACTTCCTGTCAAATTGCGGCTATTTTTTTTAAATGCAGCAGGCTATCATCTAGACAAGGCATTTGAATCGAGGTGAATTCCCATCTACTTCCACATTGCTCATCTTGCAAAAAGTTTTGGCTGACTAAGGTAAGGAAACTTGTTGTTTTCACTGGGCTAGTAAGGAAAATGCATGTGTGGTGATGTTACAATATAAAATGAGCTATCTCAGAGAAAGAGACTCAACAGCAACATAAGGTTCGCTGTATGTTAATGTAGTAGTGTGAGGTTGTTGCGCTATTATATGAACACGGCATTATACATTTTGTAAGAATTCATGGATCGAAACCAGATCGAAGCACGAACTTTATTTTGAAGGATGCAGGTTAGCATTTCCGGTATCATGTTAGATGTCCCTTACATGTTGTCAATATATCCTCAGTATGTTCTTATGAAATTGCATAAATAAATACATTGGGTTTAATGTTAGGGTTAGACACATGTCCATAAAGGGAAATATTGGGGGATTGGGGTTAACATGGCGGCCACAACAAACTTTCCCATGTTACAGCTAACTTAAACGATACGCTAAAGATGTTACTGAGAACGTTTTAGGCATGAAGCGGCAAACGCAGTAACATAATACTGCTTTATATTTGATTAGCGCTGTTTAGTTCGATAGTTTCGTGTTTCCGGCCACCGAACTCCATCTGTCAAAGCGAGTGGTGAGGGATGGCTTGTTGCTTCACTCGCATTTGCGACTAAAAATAGGTGTGTGCGAACTGTAAAAAATACTTAGGGGCACATGTGCGCATAAAATAATGAGCCGAAGCAGCCTGTATTTTTGTCAATAAAAAATATGATAATCTAACCGCAAATGTTGGAGGAACTCCAGCCGCCTTCCCTCTTCCCTCTTCCCTCTTCCCCGTGTGACACGGTCATGGGCGGTTTTCCAAGCCACTGTCGGCACAATGAATCTAACTGTCGGCTGGGTGGAAATAAGTCAAAGTGTGGTTGAGAAGAGGGACCGGGAAAAGCGGCGGACCTCGGGGCTCCGTTCTCCCCGCAGTTAGGGACCGGTCGCCACGGCACCGCTGCTGGGCAGGGTGGAAATAAGTCCTGCAGAGTTTCAGAGGACCTGGAGAATGTTTTAGGATAGTAATAACATCATGATAACGTTAATCATATTGCAAAGATAATATATATATGAGATAATAACATTAAAGACCAAATTTAATTGCAATACTTTTTCAAAACTTGATAATTTTACCTTTCTGTACATTTTGTGTACAAATTCATTAAATAATTTTGCTTGTAAATGTCTATTTACATCACGTTTATTACGGAAAACACATTATTTGATCAATTTACATTGTGCCCCTAAAGTTCTTTGTGCGCTCCTTACTTTTTCAACCTAGGAGCACATGTGCTCCTTGGTAAAAAAGTTAGC
Organism: Epinephelus moara; assembly: GCF_006386435.1. Taxonomy (NCBI): domain Eukaryota; kingdom Metazoa; phylum Chordata; class Actinopteri; order Perciformes; family Serranidae; genus Epinephelus; species Epinephelus moara. Next base: position 37,630,396 of record NC_065527.1, on the reverse strand, counting down.
GTCAAGCCCAAATGGTGGCTCCTACTGTTACTTTACTTTTAAAATATGATCATGTGGCTCATCCTGCAGGCTTATTTTAAATTGTGTATTTTTATTAGGGAGTTCTGCATGAATTTAGGCTTGGAGGCTGTTGTTGTGGCATGTGGCATGCAGACACACCCCCAGGGTCTCAGAGCAGATAATACTGCTCATTTTTTTTAATGATTTTGAAACATAATTTTACGTACTTGGTAATTTTTTTTTTTTTTTTTTCTAGATTAGCTGTGTGGTTAATAACACATTTTTCTTATGACTCAGAACATGTAGTTATTGTTGCTTTACAGTGATAGACACAAACAATCCTATAAAATCAGTCTATGAACATTGTTATGTTTTAGAGCTGCAATTTCATTTTATATTTGTGTTGTCACATCTTATATCTTGTCTGAAAATATATTGATATACCATAAAAACTTTATATACCATCCAGCCCTACTATACAGCCTAAACATTCCATTGACACAGGGATGGTTTTCATCTGCAAATGAGCAGAAAGGCTTATCACATATCTATCACTTTGTGTGTGTTTTCCTTAAGTGTCAAGTCTGCATATTCAGAGCGACATCAAGGTGTGACCTTCTGCAGTAGTACACACGGGATGTTTGAGATTGGAAATTAGGTACCTTTTCTCGATTATGATTGAGTTGTAATTTGTAATTCCTGTTAAGAGATAAGAAATGAAAATGTGAAAACAATGACCCTGCAAGGGATTGCTTCCAAAATTTTATCTTATTAACTTGATCAAAGATCCCCTACAGACATGTTTTTGACGATGTATTTTAAAAAAAGACTACTTTGAATATTAATTTGTCTAATATAAAAAAAAAGTTCAATTATATCATTAATTAATTAATTAATGATGGTGATCATGATGATCATCCAGTGGATATCTCAAATGAAATTCACCAAAGAATTGGCTGGCTTCTTTTGAAGTTGGAAAGTGTGCACAACGTTTCTGCTAAATGTATTGATGATTTGGTGGAGGAGCTTCATTTTATATACACCGCTTCTGCTCCAGTAATTCGTCAGCTTGTTGATGCAAGTTTGAAGAAGAATAATTGTGCTGTGGAGGAGGACATTGTTAATGAATTGGTAGAGGAACTATGCAAGTCACACCCTACAAGCAAGGCACTGGGAGTCAATGGGCCCTTTGGTTCTGTGTATAAGAGAAGACAGTATTTCAAGACACAGTTTGAATTTGTCCAGCCTGTAGAGTACATCCTTGATCCCCAGGAGAATCTTAGCTTTCAATATGTGCCCCTTCTTCGGACCTTGGAGCATATATTGACCAATAAGGATATTGCACATGAGGTTTTAAAAAAACCACCAAGATCATCCACTCAGTATGAATCATTTCAAGACGAGAAATATTTCAAACAAAATCCATTTTTTGCTGTAGAAGAACCAAGAATAGCTTTAATTCTCTATGTTGATGATTTTGAGGTTTGTAACCCATTAGGAACCTCACGTAAGAAACACAAGATCACTGCAATTTATTGGGTCCTGGCAAATATACCATCCGGGCTGCGCTCTACTCTTTCTGCAATAAACTTGGCCATTCTCTGCAAAGCCGTCGATGTTAAAAGATTTGGCTATGAAATTGTTTTAGAGCCTCTCTTGAAAGATCTGTCTATTTTGGAACAAGAAGGAGTTTTTGTTGCATGTGCTGGAAAGAACATAAAAGGGACAGTATATTGTGTGGCAGCAGACAATCTTGGTGCACACGCTCTTGGTGGACTTGTTGAAAACTTTACTGGTCCTTACATTTGCAGGTTCTGCTTAGGACCTCACTCTGAATTCTCTAAAAAGGAGGTACGCTGTGGAGAATTTCCACCTCGAACAGAGGAAGCCCATAACTTGCATCTCAAAACTGTAGAAGATGACCCCACCTTGCCTCATTTCTATGGAGTCAAGAAAGCTTGCCCACTGACTAATAAGCTGAGTCACTTCAGTTTTGTTAGAGGTTACCCTCCTGACATACTCCACAACCTTTTTGAAGGAGTTGTCCCTTCAGAATTGGCACAGTGTCTGAATACTTTCATTAAGAACAAATACTTCACATTATCTGAACTTAATGACTTAATCAAACAGTTTCCTTTTAAGTTTACAGACAATCTTGATCGCCCTCAGTCCATCCCAGTAACTTTTGCTACTCGTGGTACTATAGGAGGAAATGCTCATGAGAACTGGGCACTCATAAGGTCACTGCCACTAATAATTGGCCCAGGGATACCTTCTGATGATCCAACATGGCAAATTCTTATGACCCTTAAGGACATTGTAGAGCTCTCTGTGGCCCCTCTCCACTCCGTTGAAAGTGTTGCTTATCTTGACCTAAAAATATCTGAGCATCGTCATAGATTGCAAGAAGTTTTCTCTCAGCTAAGATTGACACCTAAACACCATTTTTTGGAGCACTATCCTGCGCTCATTGAAGCCTTTGGGCCTCTAGTTGGATTGTGGACTATGCGCTTTGAGGCCAAACATAAGTTCTTCAAGCGTGTTGTGAGGTTCTCAAGCAATTTCAAGAATGTCTTGCTGTCACTTTCAAACAAACATCAACTGATGATGGCTTACAATTGGCAAAGAAATATGGCTAAGCCTGCCCTGGTAATCAATAAAGTGTCGTCTTTGCCTTTGGAAGTACTGCATGTTGACATCCAGGAGCTTGTGAAGAAACTGTTCCCTCAGCTAACAAGTGTACAGTTGACAAACACTGTGACATACCATGGAACAAGGTATTCAGCTGGAATGATCTTGCCATATGGTTCTACAGGAGGGCTCCCAGACTTTGTAGAGATCATACAGATGTTGATCTTGGACAGCAGTCTTTACTTTATTGTTAAGAAACTCAATGCTTGGTACCTGGAGCACCTCAGATCCTTTCTGTTGGAAACCTGTATGGAAGTGAATCTTATTCATCACCAAAGCCTACAAGATGTCTATCCACTTGCAGCTTACAGTCTTGCAGGAAAGCGCGTGGTTACACTTAAACGTTACATTTGTTGTACATTTTAGATTCTTCCCCTCTATCACAAACTGTAGGGTGTGGGCAATTTTGTGAATCAGCCGATTTTCAAAAAACGGCTGCCTACACATCACTCGTTCTCAGAGGGTTTGAGTAATTTTGGTGCATAATAGAGGTATACGCTTTGTTGTGTCAGGATTTTTTTAAAAGATTTTCTTCTTCTCACTAGGCCACATGACATGGATTCAACAATGCTCCGGGTCATCTTTGGTCACAGAATAGAGAAACTGACTCTTCCATCCGGAATACCAGAGACTGTGGAGGAGCTGATCTTGGCTGTCAAGCAGACATTAAGCATCCCCAATGACTTCAGCTTGCAGTATTTAGATCCAGATTTTGAGGACTTTTTTACTCTCAACTCCACTGCTGAAATTACACACAAAGCCACAATTAAGATTGTGACAATCGATCCAGTTGTTCTCAATTTGTATCCAGTACCACACAATGAAAGCTACGATGAAAGTGTCACCTCAGAGCAATCCCCTTTGCCTGCCTCCTCAAGTTCCACTGCACAGGACTCCCATGACTCATGTGATTCATCATCAGCAAGCTCACCCATGTCATCTAGCAGCAGTCTACAAAAGAAACCATGGCCAACCGACTACATCATTCCACGATTCTCTGTTGAAACTGAAATGATTCTTGAAAGAGCAAATGAAGTTTACAGAAAAGACGGCACACTGCTGACTAGCCCAAACATCAAGTCAGACATACTTGAAAAGCTAGCTCAGTCCATTTATACATACACTCCCTATCCATCATTCCAGAATCGTCTTTCTGTCGCTGAAGCACTTATCAAGGTACACCCATGTCTGAAGGATCCAGGGAGCTCTTCGGGCGTCGTTGGATGGCAGAATTGCATTAAGTACAAGATGGCTAACTACAGAACAAAGCTGAGAGGCCTTGGTATTCCAGATGTTGCATGCAATGCTCTGAAACATAAAAGCCCTGCTGACAGGAAGTCTGCAAAAAATGTGAAAAAGGCAAAAAGAGCAGAGGTCAATTATCTGCCACCCTACCCAGCTGGTGAAAATGAGCAGAGCTTGGAGAAAGAAAGGGAAGAGTTGGTCACCGAATCAAAGAAGAAGAATAACGAAAAGATAGTCAAGGACAAAATGAGCAAAACATTTGCCCTCAGACGACATGAAGTCATCAATCAATGTCCAAGTGTTCAAGCCATGAAGGACCGCTGGCCTGCTCTGTTTGACCCTTGTCAAGTGAGTTGTAATTTGTAATTCCTGTTAAGAAATAAGAATGTGAAAACGACCCTATAAGGGATTGCTTCCAAATAATTTTGTCAAATTGACTTGATCAAAGATCCCCTCCAGACATACTTTAAGATGTATAAAATAGGGTACTCGCGGATCCAAGTCTTAAAAAGTCTTAAATTCATGTATCTAAAAGTAAGGCCTGAAAATGTCTCAGATTGGTCTTAAATTCATTACTCAAAGGTCTTAAAATTGTTGCGGAAGGAATATTTAATCTGACTTTCTTTCTTTTCTTTTTTTTATTCTCGCGGCACTTTTCTGTGAGTGTCCATGCGCCGTCCAATAACGGCGCGCGCTGGCGGTAGCACATACACAATGAATGGGTTCGTTGGCAGAGGTCTGCGCTTTGCGCGCTCTGTGTGAAAAGGGCTTAACGGTGCACGCTGGCCACCTGGCACTCAATATGCGGCTGTAGTGGTTTGTTTTCCAGACGTGTGTATCTTTGAGCAGTGAAAGTTATTATTTATAACTTTTTACTTGTCGGCAGTGATTTGTTTTCCACAGAGCTCTACGTGCGAGCATTTTACTCGCATTTGCGACTAAAAATAGTTTTGTGCGAGCAAAATAAATCATTCAGCACGCAGCAGAAACGAAAGGCGAATCGTGCAGGTTGTGGGGTGAACGGGGGTCACAGACAGGAATACGGTGGTCAAATAGCCTACAGCAGCTCTGCAGTGCAAAATAACGGCCGGGCGGCGACAGAGAAATCCGACCCGAGGTCCAGTAGCCTAATTTCCTCTTTCGTTGGCGTCATGACTGCCATTCACATTTCTCTCTGTGGCAGGTAACGGTCCACAAACCTCACCGCACTTTAGGGACAGTTCTTGACTTATGAAGGGACTGTTCTTTACTTGTCAGGGGAGGAGGGTGGCTGGTTGATTTTTATTTTATTTGTTTTATTTCAATCCCCCCTGTGTTAATCACTTATTGATGCTGTTTTTCTATGAATAAGTCAATAAGTAATTTATTCCATTGAAATATCATTGATGTATTATAGAAAAGTGATTTATCTTTTTATAAATGACAAAAGGCACATCTGCCTCATTTTTGCTGTGGTATCGTGATACTAAGAACCGTGATACTTTCACTGGTATCGTACCGTGGGTCCCAATTTTGGTACTGTGACAACACTAGATGTCACAACCGTTCCATTTGGAGTCGCGCAGTGAAGCCGTTCTGGTGCCGCTTAAAAAAGTGTTCCCCCACTTCTAATTTTTCAAATTAAGCACTGGTTATAGTACAGCGGGATCCCCCAACCATTGCTTATATTTATAGTTTTTTCGGTCTTAAATTCCATTCAAGGTGGCATTAAAAAGGTCTTGAAAAGTCTTAAATTAACTTACTGAAACCTGCAGATACCCTGTAAAAATACTCTTACTTTGAATAATAATTTATTTATCCACAAAGTTTATATTATGTCATCATAATCCTTTGAATTACATCTACTAACTCCCTCATTAAAAAAATTCCAGAATGTATAAATATGCAAATGTTGTGGAGGGGGGACTTCAAGTACTCGGACAGTGGCATAATGTATTGAATGTTAGACCGTTAATACGAAAGAGACTAAAAACTGATGTGATACCTTTGTCTCTTTTTGTTGCCTTTGTGTTTCAGATCAATGCAGAATTTCAGAGAACAACCACTGTGAATCCGGAGCCGAAATTTATGTCTGCGTTAGACCATCACACTCCCAAGCTACTGACACTTTTTCCTGCCAAAGGTGGAGCACTTGGAAGAAGACTGGCGATCATAATGGAACCGCTGCAGGTACAATACTTTTCAAAATTAAAAGTAGCTTTGTTCCTTAAGATTTCTAAATAACATGAATAAGGACATCAAAATGAATGAAGACAATCGTATCCCAGAAAGTAGCTGCTGAAGATACTGTATTTTTTACAAATTGATCAGAGATTAGAAACTAGCCTGCCAGCTCAAGTTTAAAAGTCACAAAGGGTTTTCACATATAAACTTCTGACAATGTGAGGAGAATGAGGTCCAGATGTAGCCTGGAGATGTCCTTTCACACCTGTAGTGCACATCAGGAGGTTGTCCGTGTCAGATGCATTCACACCTACTGGAAATACTCTGTTTGGTTTAGGCCTAGTCCACACGAGCACGGGTATTTTTAAAACCGAACTTTTTTGGCCTCCAGTTTTTAAAAAATCTGCATCCATACGAGCGGTGTAATAAAAATACCTCCGTCCACATGACACCGCAAATTCCACTATCAAGCAATGTAATACACATGCCAAAGCAGTAGGTGGCGATATAACTCCTAACTGTAAGGCCATTGTAGCCAGTCAGAAGGCAGTAAAACGTCATTACTGGAAAAACAACAAGCGCGAAAAATCAACAATGGCGAATCGAGGCAGGGTGGAATCTTTTGTGTGGACTGACAGCGAGGTAGTTACTGCTCACTATTACAAATTAATATAAAGTGAACAAGATTCAGGAAAATGTGGGCTGGGAGTCGTGCCAGTCTTAATAACACAGCTGTTTTCTGTTTACGTCACACTGTGACGTCATACAACGGAGACAAGACAAAATAACTGCGGTTATCCTGCCCACACATTACTGCTGACACCGGACTTTTTCAAAAAGTTCACCCTGGACTCAGGGTTACAAATAACTCCGGTTACAGTGGCCCAAAACTGTGGTTACGTGTGGATGAAAGGCCCAACCGTGAGCAAAAATTCACGGTTTTATAAATGCCCGCGTTGGTGTGGACAGCCCCTTAGGCGAGGGATGATACCCTGCAATTGAACGAGTGGGCGTGTCTAGAATTAAAGTAGGAGAGGGAGGGGGGTAGAGCCAGCACGGCAGCTGGCTGGCAGCCAGCTGGAACTTGGCTGGGATTTGGCTGGGATTTGACAGGCAGCCGGCTGTCAGCTGGCTGGAAGGGGAACTTTTGAGTGGCTCCTATTGTACATTGTTTAATTTGAGGCCATTGTGAAGCTGTGCCTTGTGGACTGACGAAGCTTCATACATGTAGTAAAGCAGGCATGTAAAATACTATCAGGTTGTACAAAACAGGTTTTTTCCCATAAGTGTTATGTGTTTACATTTCTAAATTACAGAAACATCCAGAGTGGTATTTTTTTTGTGATTGACTTATCAGTTGTTGTTTTCCTCTCCAGGACTCAGTGCACTCTTCTGTTGAGAGGACCAGAGAGATTGTCATTCGGTGCCTTATGGAATACCTTGGAGAACATGAGGGACATCTCATCAAAGAATTCAACGTAGGTGAACTTAATTTGCATTAATCTAATTCAAGGACCATAATTTGTAAATTCCTCAAATTGATGCTGTTAAGTAGAGTGACACAGACTTTTGTGTGTTTTTCACGCAAGTGAACGGTCAGTTGTTGTAATGAGGGCTATGATAGAAGCTGTCAGAACACACACAGTGCATATCTTGCTGCAACAACATTGAAGGAATACTCCGACGATTTGGGAGTTATATGTCCTTTCTATCATTTTCATAGTGGGTCAACATGATCAATATCTTTTTTGTGTCTGTACGTCCAGTGGCTGGCTTCCAGCTGTTAGCATTGCAGCTTAGCGAAAATCATTGCAGTGGATAGGAGTCAGTAGCATACTTGGTAAAAGTGAACAAAATAAACCTTACAGAAACCCTGAAGCTGGCGTTTTAAATTTAAAATAAAGATTTTTTAACATTAATTCTAAAAACGAGAGTCCTTTTTAGTTGTTTTAGAAGAAGTTTGATATATGGAACTATAGTGTGTTTACGTCATGCACTGTTATCCAGGGAGGCAAACACTGGTATGTGACACTTTTTGTTTTAAAACGACTAAAAAGGACTCGTTTTTAGAATTGTTGAAAAATCTTTATTTTAAATGCACGTGCAAAAACGCCAGCTTCAGGGTTTCTGTAAGGTTTATTTTGTTCACTTTTTACCGAGTATGCTACAGACTTCTATCCACTGCAGTGATATTCGCTAAGCTAAGCTAAGCTAAGCCGTGTTGTCTCACTATGAAAATGATAGAGAAAGGGCAGAACTCCCAAATTGTTGGAGTATTCCTTTAAATCATTAAAACCACCTATTAGGCAGTTGGTTTTAAAGAGGACATGAAACACTGGTCAATATGAGTGTGGTTCGTTTGCATTTCACCTTGGGTAAGATATGGCTCTGAAATATAACATGAATTTCACCTAGGTTTGCTGGAAAACTAAAAAGTATTTCCCCCTTTCGCCACTAGGAGGCTGCCATCTTTTATCCAGGAAGCTGTTGACATCAGCGGGTGTGTTGGGGTCTCCCGTCTGCTTGAGTTATCATTGGAAATGGTCAGTGGTGAATGCAAAGAACAAGGAAAATAGGGCAAAAACAACTAAAGTAAAACCATAAACCAGTTTGATCTTTAGTCTATTCAGTGTACTGAGAGTTTTAGCTGTTCTGACATTCAGTTAAATAGCTTAATTTAACTTTTACGAGTTTCACCCGCGGCTCATCTGCACTAGAGTCAAGGAACTCAGACAGCTGAAACTATATTAAATTGATTGAAAACTTCCTGATTAATTACGATGCTTCCGCACTGCCTTTGTTAAAGTTTAAGATATGTTATTAATCAGGAAGGGCTTCGCTCAATTTGGCGTATTAATTATATAAGTTTTCATAAGTTTTATAAGTGTATGGTTTTACTTTATGGTTTTTGGCCTTTTTTCCTTGTTCTTTGCACTCATCGCAAACCACTGATTTATCATTTCCAATGATAAATCATGCAGACGGAGACTCCAACAAATCTGCTGACGTCACCAGCTGCTTGGATAAAAGATGGCAGTGCCCTGGCGAAGGGCAAAATACTTTATAGTTTTCCAGCAAACCGAAATTCATGTTATATTTCAGAGCCATATCTAACCCAAGGTGAAATGCAAACGAACCTCACTCATAATTGACCAGTGTTTCATGTCCTCTTTAATGTTGGGACTGATATGTGCATATGCTGGTGCAAGACCATGAATAGTGAATAAGGACTCTAAATAAACTTAATATTGAAATATTGTTTTAATTTGTCATCCATCCGGACATTGACATGGCTGACACAGAGGCCCTTTATTAAAAATGTATTCTCCAGTGATGTGATATGCTTGTAACATATTTTTGACAGTTTTATACTAAGACACTTACAATTTCATGTTGCAGGACACTGAGAACTTGGAACTTGACCAGCTCATCATGGCAATTACTGTGACCAGAGCTTCTACAAGCAACAAGGACATTGGAATTGTCATAGAGGGCGTGGAAGTCATCACAGGACTTGGAGATATTGCCAGGGCTTGTTCTGTCCTCCTTGGCTTGACCTACGTGCTGAATCTGGATTACCCCAGTCAGCTGAAGTATACCTTTGAGGTTTTCCAAAAACTTTTCATGGAACTGGATGACCCAAAGCTGTCAAACAAAGTCCAGTCCCTCAAGAGCAAACTTCTGGCTTGAACTGGTTGCAGTGTACACTTTTGTGCTACACAATGCTTCTGCAGTGTTTGAAAATTGCACTTTTCAATGTGCTATGTTTGCATGTTAGCACTGATTTGGATTTTATCCAAAGAATTAATTTGTTATTTCATGTTCATGGACATATCACCATTGTGCAATATGGACTTTATTTTTGTTTTTATAAAATAGTTTAAAGTCAAAACTGTCATTTTCAAAGTTATGGTTGAAATGAGACTAGTTGTTATGCACACTGTTTTGCTACACAATGTGTAGAGAGTGAATGGTTAATAAAAGTTATTTGTTAACATTCAATATCACAGTATTTTGTATTCTGTACTTTCTGGGACATAGACTAGTTACTGTATTCCTAAGAAAAAAAGAATATTTAGATTTAATTCATTGTATAGATTAAATTTAAATCAATTCATGTAAATGATTATTACTCAATTATATATCATTGATATGTGTAATTAAATTAATTTTTATTAGTACTATTTACACATTTAGAATTTTTATCTTTTTTATATCAACTCAGTATTTTTGTTTAGGTTTTAATTAATTCCTTTTTGTTTTCTATTCAAATCTACTCATATTAAATGGATAATTATTAAGGGTCTCATTTAATTAATATTTACTCAATACCAAGCATAGTGAAATTTAATTAATAATATTGCTTGTAATCTGTTGCCTCATTTTAATTGAGTAGATTTGGTGTATTTTTTCTTACAGTGCATACAGTATTGGCTTATATCCCAAAATTACCAGATCCAGCCGAATCACAACCCATTGTGCAACATTAATTGATAATATATTTTCAAATGAAATGTATAACAATTGTGGTGGCAAAACAACTATTTAATTAACAGTTTAAAGAAAAAGTCTTCACACGTCGGCTGTCTTTCTTGAGTTTTAATAAGCATTCATGAATGGAGACACTCACACATACAACCACATGAACAGTCAGTCAGTGAACGAGTGCCTAGCAAGTCCTCTCGCCCTGCTATCTTTATACTGTAGTTCCCATGACACATGCACATCAACAGTCAAAATATGTGGTGCCTTGACATTCCTAAAACACAACATCTCTTGAGACTAACAAGGACACTTGTTGTCCTCCCTGGCTCATAATCTTGGTGTCTGAGCCTCCCTGGCTCGTGACCTTGGTGTCTCTCACTGCTGTCACAGAAGGGGTTAAATGAACAACACATATCATTAGGTTAGAAGTTCAGTTTCATCAAAACAATTAACCTTATACAACACATTAAGAGTATTTAAAATACTGTATGATAAAAATTGTCCAATTAAACAATACTGTAGAAAACAAAGTATAAAGATAATCAATGGATGTCGAAGGGATTGCAGAACGCTTGTAAAAAGAAAAACACACTATATAGAAAATTCATAAAACACAGAACTGAGGAAGCAGAAAATAAAAATAAGAAGTATAAAAATAAAATAATAATATACGCTAATTGGAGCAAACAAGACGTACTTTGGAACAAATTAGACAAAAACTAGAGGTAATTCTATTTTATTAGACATTAAACAAACACAATTATACGCTAATTACAGCAAACAAGACGTACTTTGGAACAAATTAGACAAAAACTAGAGGTAATTCTATTTTATTAGATATTAAACAAACACAATTATACGCTAATTGGAGCAAACAAGACGTACTTTGGAACAAATTAGACAAAAACTAGAGGTAATTCTATTTTATTAGACAATAAACAAACACAATTATACGCTTTATTAAGCAAACAAGACGTACTTTGGAACAAATTAGACAAAAACTAGAGGTAATTATATTTTATTAGATATTAAACAAACACAATTATACGCTAATTAGAGCAAACAAGACGTACTTTGGAACAAATTAGACAAAAACTAGAGGTAATTCTATTTTATTAGATATTAAACAAACAGAATTATACGCTAATTAGGTTTTGTCTAATTTGTTCCAAAGTACATCTTGTTTGCTCTAATTAGCGTATAATTGTGTTTGTTTAATATCTAATAAAATAGAATTTCCTCTAGGTTTTGTCTAATTTGTTCCAAAGTACATCTTGTTTGCTCTAGAGGACATTACATTTTATTAGATATTAAACAAACACAATTATATGCTTATTAGAGCAAACAAGATGTACTTTGGAACAAATTAGACAAAACCTAGAGGACATTATATTTTATTAGATATTAAACAAACACAATTATACGCTAATTAGAGCAAACAATTAGCCTGGCGGGCTCTAGCCGACTCGGATCCCGGCTACTGCTAACACCGGGAGCTAACGCTAATGTTCCTACTCTTCCTACTTGGTGGGGCGGCAGTGGTTCAGTCCATAGGGACTTGGGTTGGGAACCGGAGGGTCGTCTGTTCGAGTCCCCGTCCGGCCCAAAATATGGAGCGTGGACTGGTGGCTGGAGAGGTGCCAGTTCACCTCCTGGGCACTGCCGAGGTGCCCTTGAGCAAGGCACCGAACCCCCCCAACTGCTCAAGGGCAGCCCACTCACTCTAACATCTCTCCACTTTGTGCATGTATAGATCCTGTTTGTGCATGTGTGTGTCTTTCGGACCTGTGTGTAATTGACAAACAAGAGTGAAAACACTGAATTTCCCTTCAGGGGGATTAATAAAGTAAATAAACTAAACTAAACTAAACTTCTCCGTGAGTGAGAGCGATGTTTTAGCCTAGCAGGCAACCCGCGAGCCTGGCGGGCAGCCTAGCGGGCTGCTCAAGCTCCGGACATTAACCCATCCCGGTGTTTCCTCCGCAGCCTCCACTTCACCCAGCTTCACTCAGCTGCCCGATAAACCCACTGCTTCTTCCCACTTTAACCTGAATTTTTTTTTATTTAATTTTTTTAATTTTACATACTTTATTAATCCCCAAGGGGAATTTCAATTTTTTCACTCTGTTTGTCAATTACACACAGGTCCGAACACACACATGCACAAACTGGACCTATACATGCACTAGGTGGAGAGATGTCAGAGTGGGCTGCCCATGACAGGCGCTCCGAGCGGTTGGGGGGTTCGGTGCCTTGCTCAGGGGCACCTCGGCAGTGCCCAGGAGGTGAACTGGCACCTCTCCAGCTACCAGTCCACATTCCATATTTTGGTCCGGACGGGGACTTGGACAGGCGACCCTCCGGTTCCCAACCCAAGTCCCTATGGACTGAGCTACTGCCGCCCCAAATTAAATTTAAAATTAAAATTAAAAAAAAAATTAACAGCTATGGAGTGCTTCTACCAGCTTCTCTAGTCACTGAGCCTCGCCTCCATCTCAGCAAATATATTACATTTATTACAGGTACCATCATCATCGAAGTAAGCAGGGGAATAGCTAAACACAGCAGAGACCAAGACATCGCTAACTGCTAGACGAGGCGGGTGGGGGGTGGGGGGTGTAGAGCAGAGGTAGAGGGAGGAGTGGCTTATGACACACTTTGTTTTGGTCTACAGGCAGTGCACAACAGCAAACCTAGTGGTGAAACGGTTTAGTTTTTTGCCCCTTTAAGTCCTGGGCCCAGTTGTTCAGACATACTATATTCAGATTGGATTTTGGCTCTAATTGGATCAATCTCGAAAATTGTTCAGCAGAAAAAAAGGATTCTGAAATCATATTAGATCATGTAATTGGATCTTGGTTTTTATCTGGATCAAACCGTCATTTTAAGTTGTTCAAAACCTTTTGGTAGGATTGGGATACCTTTGATCCTGATTCCAGCACAACCCATCCCATCCTCCTCACCAATTATGCTGTAGAATAAAAAGACTCAAAACACAGGACTGGCTATTTGATTGTTTACTCGCAAGGAAGCCAAAGAATTGGTACATCATGACAATTTATAGTGTCTGACAAATAAGCAGTATCAGTTGATACACCGTAAGCTTTAAGAGAGGAAGAGAAGAAGAGTCAACCAGCTGATCACTTACTCTCATTTGATTAGGTCCCCAGGAACAGCGCTGCATTTGGACTCCAATATGACATAGTAGCCAAACTGTGGAGTTGCAACTTCCGGGTCCGTCACGTGATGCTACATTGCCCAAAATTACTTTAAAACAGACTTGCATTATGAAAAAGCATAAAGGTGTATAAAATAATGGACATAGCCACCATGACATAACCCACTGGTTTGTGGACTCGCGTTTAGAAGCCTCAATTTTGGCATTTTGACCGTGGCCATTTTGGATTTTTGGAGCCAGAAGTGACATGATAGTGATATTTGGAAAAGAACTCAGAGGGAACCCTAATACTACACTGTAAACCCAGATTTTGATTCAACTCAAAGAGATTGAGTTCATATTACTTAAATGTGTCTAATTTATTGACATTACTTGTTAATGCTGATTAAGGTGAACTTTTTCAAGTCCATTCTTATAGTAATTGTGTTTTTAAGTCCAATCAATAGTTTCTACTCAAACAAACTGAATTTGTATTACTTAAACATGTGTCTTTTCTTTACATTAATTATGAAGTCTGAGTAAACTGTACTTTTTAATAGCCTATTTTATTGTAATCATGTGATTGAGCTCAGACAACTCAGTATCATCAAATTTTGCATGATAGCAACGTGTTAACGTCACCACCCGCCAAAAATCTAGTTTATACCAGTTTGGACAGAGTGGTGGCATTGGTGAGCTCTGAACTTTTTGAGACAGAAAAGACACGGGACAGAACAAAGACACAGAATTCAGCTGTACTGAAATTTTCGACAAGTGAAGTTCTAGCACGCAAGTTGTTGGACCCACGTTTGAAGCCACTGGTGAATGACCTGAGTTCAGCCACAAAACGGTAAGTTTGAACCTGGTAACATTACTGGTTGCATGCCGTTGCAGTCCCGACTGCTAGCGTTAGCTTAGTTTGTTATTAGCAAGGTAGCTAACCAGGTAACTTGTATGTTGCTCCCAGACAGCTAATGCAAGCTGAGCTGAGCCAGACACCAGAACCAGTTAGCTCCACCACGGACCAGCGAACATCCCGGTAAGTTGGCGCAGCTGAATTGCTATGGGAGTCTATATTGTGTGACACAGTGTGAGTACGTGGTGTCTGCCCGGTCATAACAATTGCGCTTTGGTCCGACGTGTCTGGACGTGTCTGGCGACCGTCCGCTTTTGGTTGAAAAAAACGAGCGGACTCGAAGCGGACATCCACTGCGCAAAGCTCAAGTTTTATGACCGGACTCCGCGTACACTCAGCTGGAAGTCTTCACGTTGCCGTGCTTTGAACATGATACCGAGCTGGTATGTCCGCTTGACTATGACACTTCTTTCTCTGTTGCTTCCAGACAGCTGAAGTTGAGCGGGGACGGTGAAGCAGCTCACAGATCTAACTTAACGTTACAAACATCCTGGTACGTTGGTGCACACTCGCTCACATGATTATTTAGCTGATTTGAGCTAATTAGCTTTAATTTCTTGATTTAGTTTGATTTATTTTTTGTTAGTTGGCTATTAGTCCCACTCTTGGCTGTCATGCCTCTTCAATGTTTTGTTATTTAGTTCATGCCTGTGTGGCTATTGTGTTCATTTAGAAAACCAATTTCAAATAGTTCTTTTCAGAAGCTTTATCCTGTTAGCTAACTGTCATTTTTCCTTGGTTCATCTAACTTTAGCTAGCTGAAGATGGAGTGGAAGTGTAAATATTGTGGTTTTGTTAGTGAGAAAAGGGCCCAGTTATTTAAACACTACCGGTTAAAACATGGAAGTTACACAAGGACAGTACCATTTCCGTGTTTGCACCAGGACTGTTTGTGCACATTCAAGTCCTTAAACAGCCTTAAAGCACACATATCTCGTGTTCACTCTAAAACTCATGAGGAACAACCAGGAGAAAATGAAGCGGTCAAATTCTGCTGTCAGTTGTGTGAATTCACCGAGCCCTGCTCTGAAACTGAATTTTTCACTCACCTCCGAAGCAGACACTTGAAAGTTAACCAGAAGGTTCAGTGTCCTTATGCAGGCTGTAGATTTGAGAGCAGTGTGTATTCAACTTTCAATGCACATAAAAGTAAAGCACATAGAGAAGACGACTGGAAGATGTTCAAGAAAGAAATAGTTAATGTTGACGTGAGTGATGAAAACAAAGACAGTGATGTTGCAGATGAGCAAATGCCAATTGAAGACACGGGGGAGATAGATGATGTTAGTGAAAAAGTTTGTGAGATAGATCTTCATGATTTAGAAAAGCAGTTAGAGCACAACTTGGCTGCTCTTTTTTTAAAGATGCAGACTATCCTCCACATACCTGAGCGATCTGTACAGGAAGTTATCAAACAGCTTTGTGATATACATTATTTGTCGGAGCCACTTCTGCAGCATAAGGTGAAGATGATTCTTCAGGAGTATGATTCTGAGATAGATGAGTCCATTGTGAAACAGGTGAGCAGTGCTGTTTCAGAGACCAACATAATGACAACATTTTGCGGCAAAGATGGTTCCTTAGCAACCACGAAAAGGAGAGCATCGTATGTGTCTAAAGAATTTCCGCTGGTAATGCCTGTAGAGTATGTAGTTGATAGAGATAAGAAATCGGTTGTATATGTTCCCATACAGCAAATGCTGCAGAAGTTGCTGAGCAAGACAGATGTGTTAGATAAAGCAATGTCTGAAGAAATACATGTTCCAAATGAATACAGAACTCATGTAGATGGTATATACTTCAGAGAAA
Organism: Epinephelus moara; assembly: GCF_006386435.1. Taxonomy (NCBI): domain Eukaryota; kingdom Metazoa; phylum Chordata; class Actinopteri; order Perciformes; family Serranidae; genus Epinephelus; species Epinephelus moara. Next base: position 37,613,930 of record NC_065527.1, on the reverse strand, counting down.
ATGGCCTTCTTACTAGTGATGAGTTCACAATTGCCATTGGGCTGTACATCGATGACTTTGAGATCGCCAATCCGTTAGGAACATCCAAGAAGAAGCATAAGATGTGCGCGGTGTACTGGGTAATTGCCAATATGCCAGCAAAATATAGAGCATCACTCAACTCTATCCAGCTTGCTCTAATATGCAACACAACCACTGTAAAAGAATGTGGTCATGCTAAAGTGCTGGAACCACTTATACATGATCTGATGTCACTAGAAAAAGATGGTGTTTACATAGAGTCCTTAGGTGCAAGTGTGAAAGGAACTGTTTTGTACATAGCTGCTGACAACCTAGGTGCTCATGCACTAGCAGGATTCTACGAGAGCTTCTCTGTTGATAAGTTCTGCAGAGTCTGCATGGCAAGTAGAAGTGACATTCAAGAACAAGAGGTGCGCTCTGGTGCCTTTGAGCTCAGAGACAAAGACACGCATGACAGACAAGTGCAGGAAGTGATGGAAGATCCAGAACTGAGTAGAACATATGGTGTGAAAAAAGAGTGCCCTTTGACTGCGAAACTGGAACACTTTCATGTTGTTAAAGGTTACCCCCCTGACCTCATGCACGACCTTCTGGAGGGCATAGTCCCAGTAGAGTTGTCTTTGTGCCTTTCAGATCTGATTTCCAAGGGATATTTTAATCTAGAAACACTGAATCAGGCAATCAGGTCATTTACATACACCTTTACTGACAAAACTGATCAGCCACAGCCTATTGCAAAAGGCTTCTCCACAAAAGGCACAATCGGGGGAAATGCGCACGAGAACTGGTGCCTAATTAGGCTCCTACCATTTCTTGTTGGTCAGTACATTCCTCCTGGGGAAAAGGCATGGGAAGTTCTCATGCTTGTGAAAGACATTGTGGAGTTAGTAGTTGCCCCCAGGTTTACTGAAGAGACACTCTACTTCCTGGAGTACAAGTTAGCTGAACACAGAGAACTACTGCAGTCAGCATTCCCACAGTTTAGATTAAGACCAAAACACCATTATATTGAACATTACCCTCAACTTATTAAAGCCTTTGGTCCACTGTGTGATGTGTGGACTATGCGCTTTGAGGGAAAGCACAAATTTTTCAAAAAGGTTATCCGTGACGCTCAGAACTACAGGAATGTAGCCCTTACACTTGCTGTGAAACACCAAAAAGCAGTCAGCTATCATTTGGACTCGAGTTCATTTTTCAAACCTTCAGTCGAGATGGAGAAGGTCACTATGGTCTCTGTAACCGCTTTCCCTGAGAACATCCAGAGGGTACTCGGTCAGAAAATCCACAAGCCAGCAGCAGTTCTTGTAGCATCATCTGTCTGTCTAGATGGAGTTACATACAAGGCAGATATGGTAGTCTCTGCTGGATCCTGCTCAGGTCTCCCTGAGTTTAGGCAGATCACACACATTGTTGCAGTTCATACAGAAATCATGTTTGTGTGCAGAGTAATGAGTGCATGGTACCATGAGCACCTTAGATCATATGAAGTTTGCTACTCTGATGTAACCCCGCCCCTGTGTGTGGTCCTGCTGTCAGAGCTTAACGATGTTTTCCCCCTTTCAGCATACAGAATAAGTGGGAAACTAATGGTGACTCTCAAACGCTATATTCTGTGCTGAACAATCTCTCTCTCTTTCTCCCCAGATGGCGGTGCAACAGAGACTGCTTATGAGAGTCATCTTCACTGAAGCAGACATAAGGAAGGTGGAACTGATGACAAAGCCTGATACAGTTGACCTTTTGATTGACTCCCTTAAAGATGTTCTTCAAATAAACTATAACTTCAGCTTACAGTTTAAAGATCCCAACTTTGACAACGAATTGTGCAACCTAACAGAGATTTCAGAGCTGCCTGAGCGACCCACCCTTAAAATCATTCCAGTGCTTTCTCTAGTGGAGGTGCCCAAACCAGGGTTAACATCAAGTGAAGAACTGACCGACACACCAAGCGAGGTAGACACGGACATCCTCTCCGACTCCTCTCAGGAAAGACAACGCCAGTGGCCAGAGGTATTTGATATGTATATACCAAAATTCTCTGTGGATGTGGAATATAGGCTGCGTCAAGCAAACCTGCTCCATCTCAGGGATGGAACACACCTCATTCCATCAAAGGAGCTCAAACACGACATCCTTGAGAGGCTGGCCGAGACCATATATGCCTTGAAAGCATATCCAACAAATGCAGAATTTGAAGCTGTTGCCTCAGCACTGGTGCGAGCACACCCATGTCTCAAAGAACAGGGATCAGTATCCGGCTGGAGCGGTTGGAAAAACAGCTTGAAATTCAAGATGGGCAATTACCGAACAAAAATGCGTCAGCTGGGTCACCATGATGTCACCGTGAACGGCGGTAAACATGGAAAGCACTCTCTTTGTGGAGACCCACCTAACAAGAGCATCAAGAAGCCAAGGAGAGGAGAAGTTAATTACTTACCAGATTATCCAGATGGACAGGATGACTCCAGCCTCGAAGATGCTCGACAGCTCTTGGTGGACGAAATGAAAAAGAAAACCCCAAATGGAGCCCTCATCAAGCAGAAAATGGATCTGACATTTGCTCTTCGAAGGAGTGAAGTTGTGAAGGACCAGCCTGCCATCAACCAGATATGTCAACGTTGGCCGGCTCTCTTGACTGAACAACAGGTAGGTCTATAGATTTGTTTCATATTCTATATTATTATATTCTCTCTATTCTGTGGAACCACTGTGGTGACATTGGATTTTTTTAAAAATTAACTCGTGGCCACAAATTATTATTGTTGTCATTTCTTTTTTCTTTTTTTTAATTCAATTTTCAATTATACACATGCACACAGAATCACATGTAACCTCCAGACCGTAAGCAATCATAACAAAAACAAAAACATAGCTAAACAAAACGCAAGCAAACAGACAAACAAAACAAAAAAAAGTAAAAAACAACATCCTGAAGGATTGTCATTTCTGTGCAGACTGTTGATTGTTGCTTTAGCCAACAAATATGGACATTAACATGTTTTATTTTTACATGTTTCAGGTGTGTCTGGAGTTCAGCAGGGTGGTTGGTAAGAGTCTGAGACAGGAGTTCTACGAGGCCCTTGACCGTCACAGTCCCAGGCTCATGGAAATCTTCAAGGCAAAGAGGGGGCTCACAGGGCAGGTGCTGGCTGACCTGATGCGACAAACAAAGGTTAGTTGATTTTAAATCTATATTCACGGGGTGCCCCTATAGCTCAGTCAGTAGAGCGAGCGCCCCATGTACTGAGGCTGTTAGTCCTCTGCAGCGGCTGCTGGTTCGAATCCCGCCTGCGGCCCATTTGCTGCGTGTCATCCCCTCTCTCTCTGCCCCCTTTCCTGTCATATCTTCAGCTGTCCTGTCAATAAAGGCAAAAGGCCCCAAAAAATAATTTTTTAAAAAAAAAAAATCTATATTCACATCTTAGAAAACAGAGCTTGAAAGAACGCAGATGTAGTGTAAATAAATGTACTGGTAATGTGAGCTATCCTGTTTGTAGACGCTTTCTTTTCCTTGACTTTGAGTAGCCTGTGTGAAATGGTGTGTAATGTGTAATGGAGTTGAATTGGCTAAACTAACTCCTCAGTCCTCAGAGAAATTACTTACCACCCATTACATTAGTTTGCCAGGTTTTGCTAGTTGATCTGTAAATGAGGTATGCAAATAACCACCTGTATGCATAATGTTGAGAACACTGTGTGTGAGTTAACAGGTGGGGTCCAGTACGTAAATGGCTGTGCTGTGTATTATTGAATTATGTGTGTGCACATCATGTTCAGGGTAACATGTGGACCCTATTTTAAGTGTGTGATGTCCTCTCTGCTCCCTCAATCCACCAGGCTTCAGATGTGACAGAAGTCAGATGCCTCGTCCTCAGGGGGCTTCCTGTCATTCTTGGCGATGATCCATCCACCTTCTTCAAGGCCAGCTTTGTAAGCAACTTTGATTTTTCTCCTCCTCCTCTCCTCCTTCCCCCCTCCCTTGCTCCCCCGTTCTTTACCTCCCCTCCTCTCTCTCTACCATACATATTACAGTATTTTAAGGTGTGCATGTGTTAATAGTTTCTTTTTTTATTGTTTTTGTTGTTTAAAAAAAAAAACTTCTCTGGAGGAGGCAAACTCCTTACACCTGTCCTGAGTGATTTTCTGTAGCGGTTGCTGCACTGGGCAGTGGGTGGACACTGGACAGGGCAGACATGTGGGCTGTGTATGTACTTATTGAAGCTGTTTGTAGCACTATGTTGTCATGTTAACGTGATCATGCCCTGTTCCTTCTTTCAGGACGTTGATGATGAGGGAGGTTCGTACAATGATGTGCCAGTGGGGATCCTCTGCCGTGAACAGGAAAACATCACTCCACACACGCAGTCCCTTCACCACAATGCATCCTCAGTGGGAATCATCTTGGAGGGAAACATTGTGATGGATGTTGCGAGCCTGCCCCAAGCCATGTACATTGTCTTCGGACTTACCTATGCACTTCATCTCAACTACCCTAAGTACATGAAGAACTTCTGAACTTAGGTAAGACAGATCTGAGACCTAAACTTCAAACACTCAAGAATCAGCTTGCAATGTAAGATCCAGAATCTCCTCTTCCCAAGTCCCAAGTCAAATGTGAGGGTTTCTTTTTGTTTTGCTTTGTTTTTTTTTTATAAATTGGCAGAAAAGGAAAAAAGAAAGTAATAATTTTGGCCTTCAACATTTGCTGGTTACAACTTTGAAGGGAATGTATGGAAGTAAAGAGAGAGAGGGTAAAGAGAGAAGGACAGATTTTTATTTTTTTTAAGGGGTTATGAGGAGGGCAGAGTGTGGACTCTAGATGGGTATCTACTGTCAGTTTTATTTTTCACTCTTACTCTGTCTCACACGTTTTATATTTTATCCAGAGAAACTTTTTTTGTTGATGAGTTCAGAATGTGTTTTTAAAGTGGGGTAGAGAGAGCAGGGGAGGAAAAGAGGTGGAAAGAAGAGTATGGGGTCTCCATACAGGTATCTGCTGTTATTTTTTTCAGCCTCCCCTTCTCTCTTCTTTCATTCTCACACACTTTTTTTTGCATGGACACGTGTTATTTGTAAATGTAAAGATGCCAGTGTTCAACAGGGCTGAGTTTTATCTTTCCAGTTTGACAGCCAAATTTGAAGAGGCGCGGTATAATATTCTAATAATTGGAGATAAAGAGGAAGAGAGCTTTGTATTGTACGAGTTTGTGAGAAAGATCTTTTCATGCCATCACTGAGGAATCTACAGCCTATTAGGCCATGGCTTTGTTTATTTCTTTTGTTTTTGAAAAAAGATATGTTCAATTAAAAAAAATTGGATCAATGTAATGTTGCAGTATGTATGTATTTTACATGGCTGTATTGATTGAAAGACATATTTAGAGTTTCAGGAACTAAAAAAGTTTCTTTTGTTTGTTAAAAAAGATATGTTCAATAAAAAAAATTGGATCAATGTAATGTTGCAGTGTATGTATTTTACACAGCTCTATTGATTTAAAGACATATTTTGAGTTTCAGGAATTGAAAAAGTTAAGTTTGGTCAGTTAGAATATACAATTTAGTTGAATTAGTAATGGAGTAATGCTTACTAAACAAGCTGAGTTAAATAAATGGGTGGGGAACGATTGTTTAAGCTAAGTATCTTCAGTTACTGTAACTTGGTTATTAGTATATTCAACTTAAATGTTCTATTCCATTCCATTAGGAGCTTAAAGTACATTGAACGTAGTCTACTTCACTTACTCAACTAATGCTTCATTACTTAAAAAATTTAAGGCAACGAGTTACCTTGATTTTTTTAAGTAGAGTCTACTTATCCGGGTTTACAGTGTATCTGCTAACTTGGTTAGCACATTGGATTTACAGCATTAACTGTGATAATGCTAATTATCATTAGCAAAAAACACCACTAAACCAAAATGTCCTTACCGGAAACACTGAACATCTGATGCCATTTAGGCGACCAAAACGCTACAATTAACTTTAATTAACTGAAAACAAACTGAAATAGTGACAGCTACAGATACACCTATACTCTGTGAATCTGCCAGGCTTGCCAAAATGATCTGGCCTTGCACACTGAAAGAAATAGGTTGGTTGTGTGCAGTTGCCCAACTTGGCTGAGACTTGGCTGACACCCTAGAATCAAGCCAAATAAACTGACCTGATTCTGAATGCCGACACTGCCATCACTGGGCTCTTGTCAAAAATACCTGGCCCAACATCGACCAAAACTCAGCTTGCTGGAAGAAATAAGTCAGGCAGTGTCTGACATGGGCTAAGACATGGGATAATTGTTGCCCCAGCATCAAGCCAAATGAAGTGTTAAAAAACGATGATGTAGTATTATAGATGACCCAGCAGAATATAAAGTAATGAACATATTAATGCATCAATAATTATAGTACAATTATATCATATAATTATTCTGCTTAAGCACTTTTACTTCTGGTACTGGCTGTATATTGAGAGGCCAATACTTTTGTACTTTTACTGAAGTAGGAATTTGAATGAATGACTTAAACTTTTAAGAGAGTATTTGTGCAACTTAATAAGTAAAATATAAATAAGAAATAAAATATCTGAGTACATCTTCTGAAACACAACCAGTCACAGTTTGTAGGTGATGTCTCGGTGATAATGAGTATAATGAATTCAGGGCCTCCTCAAATTCTAAACTTTTTTCTCTTTATTTCGATGATACAAATGAAGCTCAGCGTAAGTACAATCAGGAAGACCTTCCTGTGCTCATTCATTCACAATTCTCCCTCTCCCACTGCTTCCTCCAATCAGCCGCCTCTGGGGGTTCACTCTTCTAGCTGTCCTATCGTAATTAGCCACAACCTTCATCAGCCAATCAGGTTGTCACTATGAGATTTTAAATCTGTTCTCTCCTCTGCCGCTTTCAGCTGTCATTCTAGGCAGAATCGCCGCCCCTCCTCCACCCTGTTCACCTCCAGCCGTCATACCCAAGGTCAAAGACAAGCCTGAAGACTCATACCTCTACTCATCCAGATCATCAGCACCCATCCATCTAATCCTCATCTCTTCTTCACTTCCTCTACCACCACCAGCATCTAGACCCCGGGGGGGGGGTTCTCTAATTGGCTACGGATTCATCACCCTCTTTATAGCTCACCATCTCGACTTTTCACATTTTCACATTTTCATTCTCATGCGCTCCAAAATGTTCTTTTCCAAAACTAAAAACGAGATTGAACTGCCTTAATAGCCGATTTGTACCTGCGCTGCAGCTCTCTGATGACTTGCTATGAAAAATCTGAAATTATCTGAGCTTTGAAAATACAAAGTGAGACGTGTACAGACAAACGGATGAACAGACAGACAGATAAAGATGGAGGGAGATGAATCTGTGACATTTTTAAAAAAAAACTGCCTGTGTGTTCTTTCACGCATCCATTCATCTATCCATCCATTGATCTTCTGACCTATCCATCTATCGATCTATGCCTCGATCACTTTATCACTCATCAACCGCACCGTCCTTCACTTCTTCTCTCCTTGTTCTTCAGTATTAACATATCTGCCTCGTCTCCTTTTATTTCTGTCAAGCTTTTTCAATTTTTCTTAATTTCTTTGTTTTCCTTTACATTTCTCTTTTATACTCTGCTGTCTTAATCCTTTGACTCTGCTAGATTTTCTTTGGTTCACTCCATCATCTTTTGTTCATCTTTCTCTGTTCACTTTTGTTCCTTCATCACAATTTCCAAGTTTTTACATTTTGGTACTCCTCAAAACAGCACTTGTTTTGTCTCTGTCCATTTTTTCCTGATTTTCTTTCCATCATCTATCCCTAATGTCTGATTTCCATCTCTGTCCAAATTTCCATTTCATGTTATTTCATATTTCTGAGCCATTTGTCTTGATTTCCTTGTATTCATTTTCTTGTTTATTTTCTTTTTTCAGCCCCAACTGTTGAAAAAGACAGCTGTAAGCCTTTTATAACCTCTATTTTGTTTGTTCTGTAGCTCCTGTTTGTTTTACTCACTTTATTATCTCCTCTCCTTCTTATTTCGTTAATTCCTCCTCCCTCCATCCTTCTGTCCATCCCTCGAGTGTAGCTCAGTGCTTAAAGACTCAAATCTTCCTCGTAAGCCATTAAAAAGCCAACATTAATGTGGAGTTTAAATCTGTGATCAGCAGGCTTTCTACAACCGCAGCTAATGAGACAGAGACTTTTTTCATTCAGCATTTTTAAAAGAGCTCAGATGTGCCTCACAACAATTTAGATAGGAGGAAAACAAACAGTCCATCATAAAAACAACATAAACACACTTTGAACAGCTTTATTACTCAATCTGTAACTTTTTTCATTAACACACACTGTAGTTTATATTGACTCCCATATACATTGTCCTGCTGACATAAATACTGACTAGAGCCCTTAATGTGGATTATCCACCGCTGAAAATAGTCCCCACAAATGTTCTCCTGTTTGTTTGTTAAAAACTATAGTGAGTAGCTATTTAAGGAAATTACTGAGACTTTTTTAGACATTAAACTTTTAAAGATTTAAATCTTCTGGGACTGGGAATCTGGACTGGGGCTTTAGGGTTTGTTGAGCCAGCTCAGACAAAGACAGCCTGACTCTAGAACTAGCTTCATTGTACAGCCCTCAGATGTTTTTGGTAAAATAAGAATATTCACTTGCAAAGGAGTTTGGATACCTGATACACACAAAAGAATGTGACACAAACTATAGAGGAAAAATGGCTCATGGGTGTTGTTCAACTCAAAGAAAGGGAGGGAGAGATTCAGATCATATATAGCTGTATTATATTGCCCATGCATGGCATTTGTTTGTGCTTGTGTGAAGTGCTGTCATAATCTGATGTTTTAACCCTGTTTTTGAGATACATTTTACTCTACACTTTTTTATTCCAGTGGTTTTATCTATATGCTCTGACGAGGCAGAAGATTTTAGTCATCGGTTGCACAGATTTACATTAATTTAATGTTCTATGGACTGAACAGCCTGTAGAGGCTAACACAAACCCGGTTTGTTTTTAGCATTGAGAGCTAACTACCCACAGGGGAGGTCAAGGCACCACCAACCACCAGCTGCTAACTAAAACATAGTCTCCGCAGTGGGTCCACTTGGTGGACATATGTCGGTAAATTCCACTGCCTGTTGTGTGGTTTGTTGATCGCTTCTGACCCATCTGCTTAAACCACATCAATGCTGTGGGCTCAGCCTCTGCGTGTAAGTTCTGGTGCCCTCCCTGTCTACAGATGCTATCCTACACACCTGATCACTGCACAGTTTTGCAGTTTTAGCCCTGTACTGGCCTCCTTTTTTATTTCACATCCCCAGCCACCCCGTCAACTGTGCCCACCTGGTCGTTAAGGTCACTGAACTGGAACAAAGAATCTCCACGCTGTACAAGATCCAAAAAGCTGAAAAATTCCTGGACACCATCATTTTCGGTCCAGCACAGACCGGTGCCTGTGAGCTTAATACCACTGTGCCCTGTCCTGCTGTTGAAGCTGCTTTCCCAGTGGAGCCTTTCACCGCTCACCCCTGCTGCTGTTGCCCTTCCTCCAGTCACTAGCTCCAGTGACTCCTGATCATGGCTCGGGGCTAGACTTGAAGCCCTAGCCAGCCACTCCATCCCATCATGAACCCTGGTCCCTAGTCAATGCTCATTGCAGGAAAGGCAGGCGCCCTCCTCATGTTCCCCCTCACTATAACATCCAGCTCCAGAATACATATGACATCCTTGACCTTCATGACTTCCCTCCTCTTTCACCTTCCCTGCCACCGCCTCCGATCACTCCACCACAGGCCATATCTGAGCACTCCTCCCGTCCTAAGGCTCGCCGCTCTATGCCAATATTCACACCACTGCCATGGTGAGTTCCTGCCCGCCTCTCAGTCCGTTCTTCACCAACTGCTCCATCACCAAGGGTGAAGCGTTCTCCTGTGACTACTCCTCCTCCATCCATACTCATCATTGGAGATTCGATTGTGACGAATGTGAAGAAAAAAATCAATGGCAACTTTTTGTTTCCCAGGCAAGTTGATGGATATTATGGAAAAGATTCCTGGCATCCTGGGTGACCATCCTCTCACCCAGAATATTGTCCTTCATGTTGGTGGTAATGACATTCACAAGCGGACCTCCGAAATTCTAAAACATGACTACACCAAACTCCTCGAATCTCTCACGGTCCAGAGTAAAAGGATCTTTGTCTCTGGTCCTCTTCCCCCACTTTATCGCAGCATGGGCTACTTCAGCTGTACCCTCAGTTTCCGTTTTTGGATGGAGTCCACCTATGCAGCCTGCGACATAGCTTTTGTGGACAATTTCAGTCTCTTTTGGAAACGCCCAGCTTTCTTCCGACGTGATGGCATTCACTCAAATGACCTGGGCTCACACACCCTGACTGACAATTCATTTTACAAAATTTTAATCTCTCCCCTGCCTGACTACCTTCCACCTCAAGTCCACTCCTGGTAATTTCCAATCCACACCCACTCACCACTCAATCCCCTACAAATCCTGCTAGCCCCTTCTTGTGGTTAGGATTGCCTATCACTAGTTTTAACTCTCATTTAAAACAAACCTCACGGACTGCATTTTTTCGTCTGCGTAATATTGCAAAAATTAGGCCTATCCTGACCTGAAAAGATGCAGAAAAATTGGTCCACGCTTTTGTTACCTCAAGACTGGATTACTGTAACTCCCTATTATCAGGTAGCTCTAATAAGTCTTTAAAACTCTCCAGCTAATTCAGAATGCAGCAGCACGTGTATTAACAGGAACTAAGAAACGAGATCATATTTCTCCTGTTTTAGCTTCTCTGCACTGGCTCCCTCTAAAATCCAGAATTGAATTTAAAATCCGGGCGGCACGGTGGTGTGGTGGTTATG
>NC_065527.1:37595355-37601064 GCF_006386435.1 Epinephelus moara | reverse complement strand
TAAGGCCATGGAAGCAGACAACAGATTTGCAAACTTGCAGAAAAATCTTTCAATTAATATTTGGCAAAGTCAGCAACTCCCCCTACTGGTCAATCAAGAATCAATACATAAAACCTCAAAGAGCAGCCTGGCATGTTTTACCCATCTATGGTTTTTAATCTGAAATGGTAGCAAATTCAGCTACAAGAGCATCCTGGGGTTGATTTACACTTAATGTTCAAAGTGATATAGTACTAAGTGGGATACCAAATGTCATCTAGGCCAACTAAAAGTAACAAAATAAACCAGTCTTTACTGTAAACACAATCTGCTTTATTTTTTTATTTTTTTTTTGTTTTAAATAAACTGCAACAAGGAGGGTGTGTCTGCAGACCTGGAGACTGCAGATTCAGACCTGCAGATCTGGACCCGCAGTTCTAAACCCCTTGTATTTCGCGACAGCGCCCTCTATTTCATTGGAAGCCAACATACTATTACAACTATTGAATATGGACGATGACGATCCGAGTGTGAGTATTGAATGTATTATTTGTTTAATGCCATCAAACTATTTTGTTGACTTGAATTAGACAGCGAAATTGATGTTTTACAGTGATACGTTTAAAATGATAGGACTGTCTTTACCACCATAGTCTGAAAGGCACGTCAAATATGGGTTAAAGTAGTAGGTAATAGTTTAGCTTGTTAGCAATGAACTGTTTGACCTGCACATTTTGTTTCATGAAACCGCAGCGCGATGACGATTAATTTTAGCATGTGCTTTAAATTAAATATGAATAAATGATTAAAGCAATGAAGTGGATGATATGAGAAAATGAATAAATGATTAAAGCAATGAAGTGGATGATATGAGAAAAACATGTATAGGCTTACGTTTTCATACAAGCATGAAACTGTTTACATATTGGCAATTAGTGTACTTTATGCTAAAAGTTAATTTTGTATTCATGTATATCATGTAATACACCTACACACGTTTTTCCTTTATTATTCATAATATTATATATCACGTGTGTTTATAACACTACATTTATATTACTCTATAGCATATATTTAGAGATTTTGTGGACAGAAATTAAGCTCATCCAGCGCAGAAGATCAGAAATGTATTTTTGTCTATTATTAGGTTTTGGCCTTGTTTATGTGTGTAAAACGGTTGAAAAATATTAACTTTGACTAATTAGGCACTCTCCTTTTAAGGTGCACATAACAATCCAGAAAGGGGAAACCTTGCCCCAACTGGAGAAATGCACAACATGCTGTAAGGACTTTCACTGTCCTTTCTGAATACTGAGTGTGTGCTCCTGGACTTTCAAAGCCTGAATAAATGGCACGTTACTTGTGTAGGTTTAATAATAATGGCTTGATGTTTTGTACTGGTATAATGGTATAAATACATTTTCATTGCTTTAAATGAACATCTTTTCTTTTTCTTTAGGCCATCATATATGGAATCTCTGCTATGAAAAAGTTGTCATGGCAGGAGGCAGAGCAGGTCTTTCTGACAGGGCCTGTTTACCAACAGAGGTAAGAGGAGAGAAGCAGTAATTTCTGAGTATTATTGATGCTTCTGCTATCCCAGTATTATTATTATTATGTTGTCTGTTTACCTTTACAGTGAACTGGAGGAGTTTTGTCAGAGGATCGAAAGGCAGATGAGGAAGGAAGGGACACTATTCAAATGGTAGGTAATGTTGTTAATATGTCGATATAATAATGTATTTGCTATGTGGCCACAAGGCCGTAGGCAGTCTGCTTAGACCTGGGCTTCAAAGCAAAACAATCACGCCTCCAGTGCCCTCGTTTATGACAATAATCACAAATTTTGTCAGCCCCACCAAAACCACGGTCATTCTTCTGCTGCAGTTCCTCTTGTCTCCCTGAACTAGCAGACCAAGCACCTCCAGCCCAGGAGCTGTCCCTATGCCCGCTGCCACCGCGAGCAACAAAACCATCCCCACCATGCACAAGAACATAATCGTCAGCCAAAGAAGCGGCCTCAGCTGCCGTCTTGACTTTCCGCTCACTGATATAAGTTGCTATACGCTCCGGCATAGAGTTTTTAAACTGCTCCAGAATAATTAAATCACGGAGAGCCTCACAAGAATCAACCTCCGCTGCACTACACCAGCGATCAAAATGAGCTGACAAATCACGAGCAAACTCTAAATGAGACTTGTCACCTTTCTTCCAACTCCTAAACCGCTGGCGGTATGCCTCAGGCACCAGCTCATACGCCTTGAGAACAGTAGCTTTCACTGAAACATAACTTGTACTTTCCCTGTTACTCAAAGAAAAATAAGCCTCCTGAGCTCTGCCGGCAAACTCAGTTTCCTGCTTTATCTTCTCCAAAGACAACATCCTCTCTGTTTCCAACTTCATCAATTCCTTCTGCTGCTCGAAGGACAAACTAGCACCAGGACCTCGTATAGGCGGAGACGGGCCCCCATCAACCACAGAAGCAGCAGCAGCAGCCTCCTCTGAGCCCAACACTTTAATTTTAAACAAGTGAACCTTCAAATTCTCCTTCACTGTCTCCTAACCACTGCTCAGACGGCTCCTTTAGAAACGCATTTACAACTTCATCCATTTTTAACACTTGGGTAACAGCTGGAAAACAAAAAGAAATGCAATATGTTAAACCTGCCTGTGCGCCCTGGAGGACTAATCAGCCTCCACACGGAGTTTCACCGCTAACTACCTAACCAAAAAGCTTGCTACCTAACTCCCCCCTAGTCTTCATGAGGCGTAGCGGCGGGTACTTATGCACTAGAGCCCGCTGGCCCAAGAGAAGCAACCAGAAAACTGGCAACGACCCCGAAGCCACGGACAGTGCTCCCGAGCATATTTAGGGAAAAGGGAAAAGGAAGCTCTCAACCGCTGTACCCCAACGCTAACAACCCCCACCGACGAAACCCAAAGGGGAGACGCCGCTTAACCTACCAGGGAAAACTCCGACAGGTAATGCACACACAAACAGATTAACCCTCACCTTCCTATGCTTCCAACAACCCACGGATTAAAGAGAACAGTTTACCAACCACTACGGGTTACCACAAACACCACAGCAAAACACATGCGTGCCAAACTCTGCATCTCCCAGAGCGCAACAATCTCACCATATAAGGCAACATATGTCACCGCAAACTGAGGAAAACCCCTCACACTCGCCGTCCCGTATACACATGAAAGCTTTATCTTACCAAAGGAGTTCCCCATGTGCAGCCAAATAACCGGGCTAACACACAGCTCCCGTGCGAACACCGCGCTCGACCAGACTAAATTTAGCCAAAATAACACTAACAAACAAATTTCAAAAAAAACAAAAAATGCCTGGCCCTTACTTCAATTTAGACGAGCCCCCATTTTGTTACGACCGGCTCTGAAGCCGCAACAAAAAAAAGGGAGATGCGCACGCACTGATCAAAATTTAACAAAAGTATTTATTAAATAAAGGCTGAAGAAGGAATGGGGTGTGAGTATCAGTATCAGTAGTGTGTGTAAGGGTGTGAGTGCTGTGAACAATGTATGGTGTGTGTTGTATGTGTGACAACATAAGCTAACAAAAGCAAAAAGGGGAACAAAGGTCTGCTGTGGTGGAAAGTCAAAGAGAGAGTGGTGCCCGGGTAGGTGGGTCCATTTATCCTGCAGGTGCACCAGCCAGGTGCACCTGGTTGGCAATCAGGCACCAATTAGTCCTGCAACAGAGAGCACAACCAGTACACAGGAAACAGGCCATCAGCCTTACCATTTTCAGATGACACATATACATTGGGTCTTTCATTCCTGTGCTTGGTATGGGGATAAGGGTTCTTAATGTACCACTGCATAAAATGATGTTGTCCTGTGATCTGTTTCAGGGGGAAGTGACAGTTGGTGTGCGTCCGGCTCTGCCCTTGGATGGGGTCACAATGATTTTGGGTAATGATATTTGTGGGAGTCGGGTGTGGGCTGATGGTCCACCTACTGCTATTGTGGCACCAGATCCCCTGGTTAGCAGTGGCCCTGACAAAAGTGAGACAGAGTTCCCTGATGTGTTTGCCGCGTGCGCTGTGACGCATGCACAGTCAAAGTCCACTGTGAAAGTTGATACTCCTGAGCACAATGATGTGATATGTCCTGATGTTCCCTGGTCTGTTTCCCACAGTGAGTTGGTGAAGGAGCAGCAGGCTGATGAGTCCCTGGGGGCTTTGCTGGAGATGGCTCTTCCTGTTGGTGAGATGAAAAACCACGCTCAGTGTTATTTCGTTGAGAATGATGTATTGATGAGAAAGTGGGTACCTCAGCGGGAAGACTTTGTTGGTGATCCTCTTTACCAAGTTGTTGTGCCTTCTAAGTTTCGCAGTTTGGTGTTGCAGGTTTCCCATGATGAATCCGGTCATTTGGGCGTCAGGAAGACGTACGACCGTATTTTGAGGTATTTCTTTTGGCCACGTTTGAAAAGAGATGTGTCAGCATACATAAAGTCATGCCATACGTGCCAGCTTACCAGCAAGCCGAACCAGAGCTTGAAGCCTGTGCCATTGTTTCCAATACCGGGTATAGCCCAGCCTTTTGAGCATTTGGTAATAGACTGTGTGGGGCCCTTGCCTCACACAGTAACACAGTTACTTGTTAACCGTGATGTGCCAAAGTACAAGGTATCCTGCTGCGTACCCTCTGCACACGATCACAGCTAGGTCTGTGGTGCGTGCTTTAACACAGTTTATGTCCATCTTTGGTGTTCCCAGAGTCATACAGTCAGACCAAGGGTCAAACTTTTCATCCCATTTGTTTTCCCAGATTTTGAAGCAGTTGCGCGTTCAGCATAATCGGGCATCTGCATACCATGCTCAGAGCCAAGGTGTCCTGGAACGTTTTCACCACACATTAAATCTATGTTGCGTGCATATTGTGTTCAGCTGAAGGGTGACTGGGAGGAAGGCTTTCCATGGCTGTTACTGGCTGCTAGGGAGGTTGTCCAGGAGAGTACAGGGTTCAGCCCCAGTGACCTGGTGTTTGGGCATAAGGTGCGGGGCCCATTGGCACTTTTGCAGGATAATTGGAAGGAGGTAGAACCACCTAGAAACCTTCTGGAGTATGTTAATGGCTTTATGTACAGGCTGTATAAAGCCCAGGAGGCGGCTAAGGGCAAGTTGTCTTCTACACAGGGCAAGATGAAAAAACTTTATGATCGGCAGGTTGAAAATCGTGTCTTTCTCCCTGGAGACCAGGTGCCTGCTCTGTTGCCTATTGTGACATCTTCATTTCAGGCAAAGTTTTCTGGTCCATATACTGTGGTGTAGAAGGTTTCAGATCAGAACTATGTGATTGCTACTCCTAACCGTAGGTCCTCCACTCAGCTCTGTCATGTTAACTTGTTGAAACCGTATCATGCCCGTACGGGCCAGTTAGCTGCTCAGGAGCAGGTATTAGATGTCCACCCTGCCTGTTTGTCAGTGTCTGCGTCCCCTGTTGTTGCGGCAGAGCAAGGGGGGGATGAGGTGTCGGGCCCTGACGAGGCCATACTTTATGGTCGGTTGAAAAATTCGGAGTCTCTGAGGAACTTGGATGGTTTGCTCAGCCATTTGGATGTTTCCAAACGCAACCAACTAGCTGGTTTGATTAAAGGTTTTCCATGTTTGTTTGGTGATACACCTACTCGCACACATTTAATTGAGCATGACATAGACATTGGAGATTCTAAGCCTATCAAGCAGAGGTTTTATC
>NC_065527.1:37563535-37593547 GCF_006386435.1 Epinephelus moara | reverse complement strand
CTGATGAATATTAAGAAATAAAGAACTAAAATAGTTGGATCAAACCATACAAAACAACCAGCAAATAATAATAATGCAGAACAGCACCCAGGCATAAATCAACAATTAAATCTTGGTATTTTTATTCGGGTGTAATAAAATTTTAAAATTGGAAATTGTAATAAAGCATTAAAAGTGTAACTTCTTTCAAACAGTGGTGTTTGGGTGAGACACTGATTTAGTTGCAGTTATACAGCCGTCCAGTAGGGGACACTGTCGCGAAAAACAAGGGGTGTAGAACTGCGGGTCCAGAACTGCGGGTCTGAATCTGCAGTCATCGGGTCTGCAGAGACATACTATTGGGACTGCAACAGCAAATGTACAAAAACAGTATTGAATAAAAAATTTTTAAAAATCGAACAAATACTTAAATAATGATGTAAATGAACAATGGCACCTGAAACAAGGTAACAAAAATAGTTTATAAATAAAATAAAATTACAAAGGCTGTTTTGTTGTTAACTTACCAGGTAGAGTTGAGGTTGTAGCAGACACAGAGGGGACAGTGGGCACAGAGGATGGGTCAGAGGATGGAGATGGATCGAAGATGAAAACCAACAACAACAACAACAACAACAACAACAAAAGCTAGTCATGTTAGATGTCATATTACACTTGAAAATTATGCTGCTTATTTTCTAAATAAATAAGCAGTAAAATATAGGGAAATTAAATTAATATTTTTGGACAAAATGATTCATCTCAGAATGTTCTGCAGTACACTGAGCAATTACAAAGGCTGTTATGTTGTTTACTTACCAGGTAGAGCTGAGGTTGTAGCAGACACAGAGGAGACAGTGGGCACAGAGGATGGAGATAGATCTAAGATGAAAAACATGTCCCTTGTCATATGATTATGTCTTGTTATATTAGTATATCTTAATGAGATAATTTGACTAGAAATTAAATATATATCGTGACAGTTTTTCCCTCACCTGTTTCATTAGCCTTGGCTGAGCCTGAGGAGGTGGACTGCCCCTGGGCTGAGTCAGTGCCTCCTCCAAAATACTTTAACAGTGCTCCTGGGGAAGTTTCATATAACTCATGAGCATAATAGGGAGTTGATGTAAAAGGAATGTTTATTTACTCACATAAATTACTATGCTCTGCAGCAAACAACATATCTCAAACTGTAAGTTAACTAAGTTAATTCATTAATGCAAAAACATATCGCTAGCAAACGTCACCATGTCTGTAATTAATGTTAGTTGTTAATAAACATTTGCTATCAAACGTTGTTATCAAAAACGTTGTTTTGATGCCAAAAAGCGACCCAGATATAGTCTAAGTTATATATACACGAGAATCTTATTCAAACACAAACACAAAAACGTTAGTTTGAATAGTAAGTTATCTAACCTTCCAGTTAAAAGAGAAGTTTCTCTAGCTTTGAACTAACGTTAGCTAGCTAATTTGCTATTATAGGCTAACATAGTTGGAACGACTTTCCTAATTTGAGGAAACTTTTCAAAATCTCTGTGACACCAAACGTTACATTACCAAGACATGCAAACATACCTTTATCTTGTTGTCTTTTCTCCTCTTCCTCTTTCTTTCTTTTTTTTTCTGCCCCTGAAGGGTATGTCCTTTGTTGCGACATTATTAGCCACCTGCTCCTAGCATGTCCTTTGTTGCGACATTATTAGCCACCTGCTCCTAGCTCCGTGGATGCGCAGTGCGCACTGCAGGGCTGGATGCACACCTTACTAGCAGAGCTCTGACATTTAGTCTAGAGCAGAGAGGCAGTAGGAAACTACACTCTGTTAACATAATATTGTCTTTTTGTACAAGAACGTACAATTGATAATATATGAATCATCATCACTCACACATGGAAAAAAATAATTTTTTTTTTTTTTGAAGTTAATTGCTCTTGGGGCCCCCCTGGTGGTCACAGGGCCCAAAGCAGGTGCTTAGTTCGCTTATCCCTTGGGCTGGCTCTGTATTGATGACTCACCTAATGTCCTTGCTACTGATTTCTTAAATATTACAAACTCATTTAATTTTCAACAATATGTGTCTGGCCAAACTCATAACCGTGGCCACACCCTCAAGCTAGTATTTTGTCACAGTTCTGCTCCTCTGCTCACCTCATGCAGTACTCCATTTACCCCACCTCTTATGGCAAGCCGTTTTAACATTTAATCACTAAGTTTGACTATCCGGAATTACCATTATAGATATCTATAACGTCATTTTGACTCGTAGTAATGTCATTCTGACTGGTATGAATTTTAATTTAAGATATCTGTAACGTCATTCTGACTAGTCAAAACTGAATTACAGATATCTGTAACGTCATTTTGACTAGTCAAAACTGAATGACAGATATCTATAANAGATATCTAGAAAGGACCATGTAGATATCTTCAACTGATGATAATTAAAGATATCTTGAACTTGAATTATGACTAGTCAAAATTAAATTGTAGATATCTCAAACTGGAATTACAGATATCCACAATTCAGTTGCAGATATCCGCAATAACAATTGCAGATATCCGCAACTACATTGGAGATATCTATAATGACAAACCCCATACACATGTATGGCAAAAATAGTTTGAATCTTACTAGTCAAAACTCTTATTCAAGATATCTGTAATTAGAGTTTTGACTAGTCAAAATCTAATTACAGATATCTTGAATAAGAGTTTTGACTAGGCAAAATTATGTTGCAGATATCAGTAATGAATATTCAGTCTAGCGATTAAATGTTAAAACGGCTTGCCATACACCTCTGCTCCACTCTGACTGCCAGCCACACCCATCTAATCAAGGCAACTCTGCTCACCTGCTCACTCAGCCTGCCACCTAATCAGCCCAACTCTACTCACCTGCTTTCCATCACTGACTGGCTCAGTATAAAGACTCTTGCTCTCCACACACTCACTGCCAGATTGTCCTTCGCATCTTCGCATGCAAGACTCTCCAGCACTGCTCGGACTGATTTCCTGTTGCCAACCTTGCCTGAATCCCGGTAATTACCTCAGCCTTCTGTCTGTGACTCTGATTCCTGCCTGGCCCTTTCCTGGTTCCCGTCTGCTCAGCTCTGTGGCTGTATGGTGCAACACCAGTCCTGCATCCCTTGTTCAGTTCTCAGCAATAAAAGCCATTACCAACTGTCTGCCTGCCTCTGAGTGCTGCATTTGGGTACTATCTCACCCTGTGACATATTTAGTCTGGGTTTAAGAATACCCTCTGCAGAAAATGTGGACATGTTTATATCAAATCACCATTGCAATGTCCTCAACTGTGAATTACAAGCTACTAACAATGTCTTATTCCGCTCCACGTACACTAGCACCTTAATGAGCACAGTTCCTCCAAATTTTGTACACTGTTTAATTCCATTGACAATGTGTATTCTGATCTAACCTACACTAACTCAACTGTGAGGGGTGGCTGTGGGTCAGAGGTAGAGCAGGTTGTCCACCAATCAAAAGCTCAGCGGGTCAGCGGTTCGATCCTCGGCTCCTCCAGTCTGCATGTCGAAGTATCCTTGAGAAAGATACTGAACCCCAAATTGCTCCAGATGGCTGTTCAATCGGTGAGTGTGTTAAAACTGAGTTTGTGCCACAAGGTACAAGGTGGCACCTTGTATGGTAGCCTCAGCCACCAGTGTATGAATGGGTGAATGTGACTCATAGTGTAAAAAGCGCTTTGAGTGGTCGGATGACTGGAAAAGTGCTATACAAATGCATTCCATTTACCATTCAACTCAACTTCAACTCCATGTACTCCACTACCTTAGATCTTATAGCTCCGCTGAAGAACAGATTAAAATAGAGCCATGGTTGAATGACAGCATTCAGAACAAAAAGGGAATGCAGAAAAGCTGAATACAGTTGGAGGAAGTCAGGTCTCCAGGTTCACTTTGCTGCTATGAAAGAGCCACTACTCCTTTACAATAGGATGGTGAAAAATGCAATATCTCACTACTACTCTGAACTAATTTCTGCCAATCAACACAACCCCAGATTCCTATTCAAAACTGTTGACCAGTTAGTCAGTGAAGATTCTCAGTCATCCAGGTCATGGTAATTGTAAGTGCTATATCGTAGGCAACTGGACTTCCTTGCATTTCTTGAAAACGTTTTGCCTCTCATCCTCTTCAGTTCTAAATGACTGGTACAGAGTTGCAGGTTTTAAACCCTTGCAGAGGTGTAGGGGTCACATGTGAACTCTTAGTTTCAGAGTCGTTAAGATCACAGTGTGAGTCATTAGCCCACCTGGCCACCATGTGAGTCGTTAGGGTCAAGTGGGACCTGGGATAAATGGGTGTGAAGTTGTCTGGGGAAGGATCCCAAGACTGCATTATAGGTGGGTGATAAATTGTGTTGTAAGCCAACCCCTCTGTTTGACGATGGTCGTTCCAGCTTGACAATGATTTATGTAGTGTATGCAGTTCAGTGCAGCCAGGAATGCACAGATTTATACATTGGGGAAACAAAACAACCACTCTACAAGTGCATGGTACAAGTGCAGAGTCTTGACCTGAGAGCCAGCTCCTCAGGTCAAGACTCAGCTGTCCGCTTACATCTACAGGAGAAGAGACACTCCTTTGAGGATAGCAATGTGCACACCTTGGCCAGAGAAGAAAGATGGTTTGAAAGAGGAGTTAAAGAAGCCATCTACGTCAAGCTGGAACGACCATCGTTAAAGAGGGGGTGGCTAACCCAGCCTATCCGTCTATTCCTGCTGACTCTGATGCTGACTGTGAGAACTTTCTATTGTACTTTGCAGGTAAGGGGGAGTAGACTTGGTATCACCCCCAATCCAAGTTTTTTGGATGTTGATCACCCACACCATGATTCAGAGTTCTTTTCTTCCCCATTACTCTGCCAGAGCTCCTAGAAACCATATCACATTATGAAAGTTTCAATCACCCCTCTTGACATAATTCCACCAAAATTTTTATTTGAAGTGACTGATTGTATTCGGCCCCATTTGCTTTCCATTGTTACTAGTTCACTGTCTACTGGTTGTGTCCCAGATTACTTTCAGATTGTTTGTGTCCAACCGATCCTTAAAAAACCTGGGCTAGATCCCACCATCTCAGAAAATTATCACCCAATCTCTAAACTGCCTTTCATTTGTAGGATTCTAGAAAAAAATGTCTCAAAGCAGCTGCTTGCTGCTCTGAATAATAAGAGCATTTTTGATACATTTCAATTTGGTTTCTGCCAATATCACAGCACTGAGACAGCCCTTCCTAAAGTCACCAATGACCTCCTAATTGACACAGGTAACACAAGGCACCTATCATGTGCACCTGACTGTGTACTTAAAGCAAGTACATCCCTGACCTTAGCAGAAGGAGCAAATCAGGCGCAGGGGACCACACATCCTTGTCAGCATATATAAAACGAGAAGAAAGGTTAACACATAAGACAGAGTCAGCTGTAGCCATGACAATTTTCTTTTCCTAACCAAAACCAGTTGTGCCTAAACCTAATCACACATTAAACACAATGTTGTTGAGACGCAAAGAAACACAACTGCAACAAACCAATGTATATATGTAACATATTTTTGCATTTTTTCTGGCAACTCGCAGGAATGGACCTGACTTTTGCAACCCGGTCTCACTCCGAAGAAGTAACGTCAGCATGATATGTGGCCGGGATAGTTTAACAGCACTTGGTGGGATGTAGCGGGACAAGAAGAAAATTTAAGGCAGCGAAAGTCCGACTAGGGTGGGTGAGAGGGGTGGTGGATCAAACATCAACTTTCACCTGGGAGAGCAGTGTTTGCATCCCATATGATTCTAGAGCCAAACCCTGTTCTTTTTTCTAAACCCAACCATGTGCGTTAGTTCGTTCATTCATTCATTTTCTATAACCGCTTGTCCTGTTAGGGGTTCCGGGTGTGCTGGAGCCTATTCCAGCTGACACTGGGCAAGAGGTGGGGTACACCCTGGACAGGTTGCCAGGCTATCACAGGGCTGACACACAGAGACAAGCAACCATTCACACTAACATTTACACCTATGGCCAATTTAGAGTCATCAATTAAAGGGATAGTGCACCCAAAAATGAAAATTCAGCCATTATCTACTCACCCATATGCAGATGGAACTCACCCATATGCAGATGGAGGCTCAGGTGAAGTTTTAGAGTCCTCACAACACTTGCAGAGATCCCAGGGGTGAGGGGGTATTTTCATTTTTGGGTGCACTATCCCTTTAATCTGCATGTCTTTGGACTGTGGGAGGGAGGAAGCTGGAGCACCTGGAGGAGACCCATGCTGACACGGAGAGAACATGCAAACTCCACACAGAAGGGCTCCCCCACCCTGGGTTTGAACCAGGAGCCCTCTTGCTGTGAGGTGACAGTGCTAACCACTGCACTACCATGCCGCCAATTCAACATCAATTCCCGGTGTTGTACCAATGAAGAATGTTTATTTTGAAAGAGACTGTATGCAAAGTGTACATTTTCTGTGAAAACAGAAGTGTATTTTGAAAATAGACAGTGCATGTAACAGGCTGAAGTTCACATGACGTCCCAGAATGTCAACAATCAACACACCCAGGGTACCTTGCACATCATGTCTCGATGTAGAAAGTCCATGACCAAATGATATGTGACGAGGTCAGAGAGAGAACGTGATGATTTTTGTCCCAAAATAACAAATATTCCGTTTAGGCCCGGGTATACCCAGTGGCAGAGTCCTGCATGGGTCCCTTTTTGAAAACCTGTACCTGCCCATACCCGTAAAGTTCAGTACCAGAACCGACCTGTTACCCGTCATCATGTCTAGGTCAAAGCCGCACCTGTGATTAAACACACACAGGCTACATTCACTCACATTAAGCTGGGTTGTCTGTTCTTGAATTCCAAATCCAGTAGAGGAGACGTCTCTTTCACTGGCTGCGTTCAATGCCAGGATGGTGAAAACATTCAATCACTGCCAGGTTAGGAAACATTTTAGCATGCTCCTTCCACCACCATAAAACCTCAAAAGGATCCTCCTTGGGTGTCTTGAACTCCATGTAGGTTGCCACCTCATCCTCGGGCTGCAGAGTTTCATGGCTTGAGTCCTGAGTGACAACGGGGTCAAAGGTTCCACTTGTGTCACTGACTTTCAAAATAAAAGGATCTGCGGCTTGATAACAGTTATTTAGATGTCAAATCATTACACATACACTGCACATATTTTTACTTTGTTTTATTCTGAAAAAAAAATGTTCTCACCTGCTGCTCACCTGCATGGAGTTCATTTTTTTCCAGTAAATTTATAAATAAACATGTTTTTACTTGTTACATAGCTTTTTGTTGGCACCAGGTACCTGTGGGTAACCGACCCAGTGGAGGACTGTGCCCAGTGGCATAGTGGTCATAAATGGCTTTTTTGCTGATAGGTGGGTATACACCTGCGTTTACCCTCCACTACACCACTGGGTATACCTGTTTGCAAGTCTAGTTCCAAAATAAAATCATAGTATGTGTTTGTGAATTGTTTTTTAGAGATACATGATTCCATTAATTTTCTCTTGATCAGTTTCTGCTCATGTCACAGTTCTTCCTCTGTTTAATCTACACAAACTGCAAGCATACAGCAAAATGCACAATTTCTTGTTTGTCTGATAAAACATTCAAGACAGAGAGTGTTCAGAGGAGCAAATGGAAAAGCTTTCATGAGCTATAGATGCTGCTTAACAGCAGTTAGCGAGGAGAGGAACTGACATTTATTTAGAGGAAAACGTCTTTAATAAGCCTGAGTGCTTCAGTTGGTGCTGGTCATGCTATTAGAGCCTCTCTGATGCTGATACAGATGCTAAAAAACAGATACAGATGGATTTACAGAGGTTAGAGTGTGAAGAGAGGCTTTCAAGCAACAAAAGATGGAGGAACACCTGTGGAGGAGTGTAAGATGAAAGGATAAGCCAGAGAGAGTTAAGAGAAGAATGACTGATGGGGAAGGAGATGAGACAGAGAAGGCCTTTATGGTAACTGAAAGAGGAGTAAATATTTAGAAAAAGAGGTACCATTAAGTCTTTGGCTCCAGGCAGCTTAGTGGCATCTTAAAGTCCTTTTACTAGTCCCCCAACCCTGGCATGAACCTGGCAACAGTGAGGATCCATATGGCTCTGAAGGTGTGTTGACAAGCTGACAGGCTGAGGACTCCTTGATTTGACAGTTGGAGTCACAAGGATTAGCCAAATAGGGCTAATACTGCCTTAAAATGTTTGTCTGGACTGTGCAGTCCATATATAGATAGATTAGGCTCCAAATAGCCCCGACAGGGCTTGGCCTTTATTAGCTAGAATACAACTTAAGAAAATGCTGTCAGACTGTAACTATTTGGAATCCTCATCTTTGACATTTTACTTTAAAACCATGTGGTTCTTAATTTTCACTAATATACTAAAAGAACTCTGCACATAATCACTATTTCCTTATATTACCAACATAATGGGATCCACGAGTTTGGCACTATAACTGTATTTGTACAATGTAGCTATTTGGAGTCCCTGCTGTCTGTGTCTTATTTCGATATGAATTTCTGAAGCAGTTTTATACCATTTGGGTATGTAACTGACAACAAATTCAGGTTAAAAAAAACAACTGGACTCACCGAGTTTTGCAGCATAATATTTGTGTGGAGTAATTTAGAATCCTTTCCCTCCAAATATACTTCTTTTTAGATTATATCTTATCATCTTACTTGACTTTGGCATGTTACTGACAGTGAATGTCACCAAAACATCATTGTGACCCAATATATTTTTCTGCTTCCAATATATTTGGAGGATGCAGCTATTTGTAGTCCCTTTCGACTAATTTTGTGTCAGCATATTTATGATCAGCTTATATAACTGTGGCGTGTTACTGGCAGTAAATGCTACTGAAACAATAATGGGACCTCTGTGTTTAATGGTGTCAAAATGTATTTGGACCCTGCAGCTATTTCCATCAACTTTCTTTTCCAGTTAATTTCATAAAAACTCTCATTTGATTTTGGCATACTGCTAACAGTAAATGCTACTAAAACAATATTGGAACACAGTGTGTAAAGTAAATGTATATGAACTCTGCAGCAACTTGGAGTCCCTTTAATCTCTCTCCCTCTCTTTTATTGTTAATTTCATTTAATTTTGTTTAAAGCTCTCATTTGACTTTAGCATGCCAGTAAATAACATTGTGACACACTGTGTTAAGTAGTATCAAATGTATTTGGCATCTATAGCTTTTTGGAGTCCCTTCCATCATTACTGTTTTTCAGTTTATTTCTTACCAGCTGTCTGTATATTACTGATTACTAAATGCTATTGAAGAAATATTAGTACCCTCCACATGATGCTGTGTCAAATGTATTTGGGATATAGCTATTTAGAGTCCCTTCTACTCCTTTTAGTATATTTATTTTAAGCTTTAATGTAGCTCATATAGGGTATGTTACTGAAAGTAAATGCTACTAAAACAATAATAGGACCCACTATGCATAATTGTGTCAAATATATTTGAATTTGCAGATATTTGGATTCCCTCCTATCCATTATTTATTTTATCTTATGTATTTATTTATTTTTATTATTGATTTATTTTTATTTTTTCTATTTTTTCCAGTTTATTTCTTACAATCATTTGACTTTGGTAAGTTAGTAACAATACATGCTACTGAAACAATATTGGGACCCACTATTTTTAATGTTGTCAATTGAACTTGGTTCTTGGTTTTCTTACTGATTCTGATTCTGATTCTGAACTGAGAATCTGTAGCTATTTAGAGTTCCTTCCATCAATATTGTTTTTCAGCTTCTTTCATACAACTCTCTTTTGACTTTGGTGTGTAGTAAATGCTTCTGAAACAAACAGCCTGATGAAGCTGTAAGTGAAACGCGTTGCTCTGCTGTATTAAATTTTGATCCTCTTTCAAAGTCTTGTGTGCGGTATGTAACGACAACATATGTGGGCTTTTTTTCTTTACATAGTTGCTACTGAAACAATATTGGGACCTTCCACATTTTGCTGTGTCAAATTTATTTTGAGGATAAAGCTATTTGGAGTCCCCGCTATATAAATGTTGTTTTAGTATAATTATTATTAGCGTGTATGTAATGTACATATCTTACGTTACTGACAGTAAATGCTATTGAAACAATATTGGGACCTTCCACATTTTGCTGTGTCAAATTTATTTTGAGGATAAAGCTATTTGCACTCCTCGCCATATAAATGTTGTTTTAGTATAATTATTAGCTTTTATAAAACCTCTGTATGGTATGTTACTGATGACACATGATGATGACAGAATAATAGACCCAAGGTAACAGTGTCAAATGAATTTGAACTTTGTAGAATTTTGGTGTCCATTTAAGCTGTATGATATTTCTGTGTATTTCTTACCAACTTTTACTTGGTAATGGTAAAGGGTGACAGTGGTTTCTAAATTAGGTTTAATTTATTATGTATTGTATGTTAAATGTTCAATGATAAATCTAAAAGTGTGGATTCTGTATTATCTCATTGTAATGTATAATATGACAACATGATCCAAAACACTGTGACAGAAGACATGTAGAATAAAAACAATCGTCTTTTGTTGGAATGTTTTCCTCATTGCTACCATTTCACATAGATTAAAAGAACCATAATGGAAGATGTCAGTGGTATAATAGGAGTTAAAGAGGTCAGTGAGAAAATGAGCGGAAAACTTGCAGAAATATTGACCTCTTATCTCTGCTGTAGTACTCCAACTCCCTCCATTATTTTAGCCTAAAGACTTTTGGGAAATGTCCGTCCACTTAGTGTCACAGTGACCCTATGGGGTTTTCAGGCTCAGTGCAGAAATGTTAACTGCACCTTAAGTGTCTCTGTGAGGGACAGGAAGCTTCAACCTCAGGGTAACCCTGGAGGATCTGTGGCATTTTGTCCCGCCGGGCAGTGCGCAGGTCTCATCGGTCTCATTGGTCGCACCGCAGTCTGACAGCCAGAGGTCAAAGGTTTAGATCTATCGGAGTTCCCCACCCTGTCCTCAGCGGCCGGCTCCCCACACACTGCTAATGGATGTCAACTCATGCTGTAAAATCACAGGATACTGGGTGATTCAGCAAAAGCGTCACGGTGTGTTTACAGGAAGAAAAATGAGACTGTAAAACGAGATTTAATGTTACGTTTATTACAGGGGAGCCACGGGCTGAGGAGTGTGTGACTTGTCTTAAAGGGCCAGTGTGTAAAATGGGTTGAAAACAGTGACATCAGTGGTCAAATTCTAGATTGCAGGGCTCACTCGCTCAACCCTCCCGTCGGGTAAATGACGGTGGCCTCGTAGGGACAAAAAGCCTTGCGCAGACACGAGTTTTTCAGGAGTAGGTCTATCTAGCGACGAAGTGAGTATTTATTTCGAAATCTAAACCATGTTATGATATTGTAATGAATCCCTCTCGAGCAGGAGACCAGACTAGCGTTCGGGAAAAAGGCCCGTTTATTTGAGCACTCCAAAAACTCCGGTAACACTCCAGGGGGTAAAAGACTCCGTCCCAAACTCTGACTCTTCTAGCGTAACATACACACTTCACACACACACACTCATTTACAATACCAAGCGGGTACCCCCTCCCCTCTCTGCTCCACCAATCTCCAGCCCGCACACTGACTGACAGCGTAGCCTGTAAACAGAGCTCAGCTGTTTATTTAGCCTAGCAATATCTCCGGACTATAGTAGCTGCAATGGACGACTTTGAACGCGATTTTGAAGAGTTTCTTGTAGCGGACACAGACCCAGAGCCATACCTGTTTGAGCCGGAGCATACAGATGAGGAACTCCATGTGTTTGATGCTGAGCGGGCGAGAAGAGAGGCTGAATGCACAGAATGGGATTCGGTGCTACTGCTACCATCGTTGGGGAGATATATCATCAGGAGGAAAAGCGCCGCAGAGAGTGCATCACAAGGAGTGAAGTTGCGTCTTCTTTTCCTCGCAGATGACGGTTCGGGTTCATTCTCTCCTGTTGCGTGGTAAGTGTGGTCCATTCGCAAACTTTATAACTAAAAAAACTTTTCACTACTCTCTGTCGACGAACTACTAACACTCTCTGCTGTTTCCTCCTCCTTCTTCCTTCCTTCCGCTGTCTTCGTTGGTTTATTTATACACGCGAAACGCGTTCTCTGGCTGGCTGGATTGTCCGCTCGGGTTGCCTTACATACATGGTGGCGCAAGATGGCGACCTCTCTAAAGCAAGGCCCTTGCTATATATATATATATATATATATATATATATATATATATATAAATAAAAGCATAATTATAAGGCTACAAAACAAATTTTATTTCATAGTGATTATACACTTATATAAACATAATAATGGGTAGAAGATTCAGATTCAGATTTGACAATAAACCATGCCAAATATTACACACTGGCCCTTTAAAGCAGAATAAAACTTCATCACTGTGTGTATCACCTAAGAACGCTACCTTTTACAAATTATCTTTTTTTCTAAGTTCATAATAAAAGGATGTCAAAGTTCTGTTATTGGCACAAATTAACCTCCAAGGTCCTCACAGTCAGGAGTGAATAATCAAGCAGATCTAACAATCCTCTGCAATATGCAGAGACTGCTGCGATATCATTGCTACGGTACAACATACACAGTGCTGCATGTTTTAAATCCTTTATGCAGCATCACTCCCTTGGCTTGTATAATACAACACTACATAAGTGCTATCCTGAGTGAATACCATTACCGTCTTCTTCAAGCCTATCAATAAAGGTACTATGGAGAGCAATGGGTCTTCTTTTATTACACAAGCACTTTTTAATAATAGACGGTTCAGTTCTCATGCAAGGAATGGCCAGACAGCGAGACACACTGTGGAGATAGCAACATGCAAAAAGGCCTCATCAGATCAGTTATCCCAACGCTTGAAAACCCCTAACCTGGAGTGTTTTGGTTCAGGTTCACAAAGAAAGCAGCAAATACAGGAAATATTTTACAGAAACAGAATTAAAACCATGAAACAACAGCTGACAACCTGTTCCAGTAACTATGTGCTAATCAGAAACTTTACAAAATAAAAGACACTATACAACATGCAATATTCTCCTCAGACCCCAGCTTCTGCTTGGTCTGCATTTTAAGTTTCTCCTCACAATTTGGGATCAGTAGGACCTGATAAGTATAAAAACTAAACATTGTCTCTACATACAGGAGGATGTTTTAGGGGAAGAAAAATGATCATATGGGGATGATGGGTTTATTTTAATAGTCAAAAGTGTGTAATAAAGTATAGAACTGTTCATTTCAACGCCTGAACATTGTTGTGCAAAAACTTTAACTACAAATAATCTAACAAATCTAAAAGTATTGTGATTTGTTCATTTTGTAACTCTGGATGTATTTTCCTTGTTCCACACACCAAGTGAGGTATGTCGTTTTGTCTGTAGGAACAGTCTCTGACACCTTATTGGTCCCAACATCCTCAAACAAGATGATTATGAAAGCTTGTTACTGCTGCTAAAATTGTTCAAATTTGTTGCTATATCAAACTACAAATGTCACTTAAACATAAATAAACAAGTTTCAGCTGTAACATTTGATCTGGTTTTGTACCTTGTCCCCCTTTTGTCACAGATTGAGGCAGGACCCAAGAGCAGCACAAAACACCAGCAGTGTAACTGCAATAATTTTAATTCAACGTCTTAGCAGATAAGACAGCAGCAAAATATGAACAGTTTGTGCAAAAGTTCTTGCAGTCTTGAAAACTACATTGCAGCCAGGAAGCGAACCAGGGTCTCCCACGTGACAGGTAACAATAATCCCACATGTCCAACAGGGCAGGCTGGGTGCAAGGCAACCAGGAGCAGGGTCTTTTAACAGGAAGACAAGCGAGAAAGAAGCACTTACACAGATAGGATGTGTTGCAGGCTGGCGGCTCAGATGGTGACAGAAGAGCAGGCTATTTCTCCCAGGAAAGCCGGAGTGGTAACGCCAAACAGCCACAGGCGGACGAGAACCAGGAACACACAGGCTGAACTTGTAGTCAAGGGCAGAGGGCAGTTAGGTTTACCAGGGCAGAGACGAGGAGACGTGGTCAGAGGCAAGCAGAGTCGAAACCGGGAGATCCAACCGAGGAAGTGTGCTGGAGAGTATTGCATGCTGCAAAGACTATCTGGCAATGAGTGAGAGGAACTGTGCTGCTAAAATACTGGCTGGCTGATGAGTGGTGATGAGCAGCAACTGAGGACAGATGCACAGGTGGAGGAGACTGGTGCTAATGAGGTGGTGAGACAGGAGGTGAGTGAGCCAGGGCAGAGTGTGACACTTTTGTGTCAAGATTGGCTGCAGACTGACTTGGCAGAGATGGCTGCCATCTTGTTTTTACATGGATTAGAATATTGTGCTTTTGCCACCACCTAGTAAAACAAAAATTGTCCATGAACAAGGACAGTAGCTCTAAGCTAAGCAGAATGAAGTAAAAGGTGCAACAAACCCAGAATGTGATGTCCTCATATGAGGACACAGGGTCTCAGGAGGATATCAAATAAATTCCAAATTATAAGAGACAAAATCCAAAAGACTAATTATAGTACCAAAATGTAATTACCCAAATAATTTGCCTCACCAAAGCAGCGGTTTCCCACAGTCTGGACTCTTCTGAATACCTCAGGATTCCCACTTGTCAAATAGGACTGAAGGCTAGCTTTGCTGTCTGCACCTATACAAAATTGATTGCCTTTTCTTGTTAACAAAGCCACCAAATACTATTGCTTTGTCAGTGAATTCGGCGCCAGACACTAACACCACCACTTACAGAACACTGCTGGACAGCATCAATTAAAAATGCAGCCAGTTACAACGTAATATAAGGAGCTGGAAAGTCCCTACAGGGTGGGCACAAGGGGTGGTTAAATTAGTGCATGAACTCTTGAGTTATTTTATGAGGTCAAAGTGATCTTTGATCTTTGACTACTAAAATCTAAGTCATCCTTGAGACCAAGTGGATGTTTGTGTCAAATTTGAAGGTGTTCTTGAGATATCTTGTTCACAAGAATGAGACAGATGAGGTCATGATAACCTTAACCTTGACCTTTGCCCAATAAATCTAATCGGTTCATCCTTGACTAAAAGTGAACGTTTTTGCCGAATTTAAAGTCAAGCAACCTTTTTTCAATCCATAGTCATCAAATACATCCGCTTGGTTATTTCTGCATCAAACACCAATGAGAAAAGCCATCCTATCGCAGCAGTATGATACACCACCTGGAAAACAATGTAATGTAAAGAGGTGGAAAGTCCCTACAGGGCAGGCAGACGTGTTCGCGTCCTGTATGAATCTAGAGCAAAACTGTGATGATGTTTTCTAAACCTAACCACGTGCTTTTGTTGACATCCTGGTGTTGGTTGCAACATCCCAAAACATCAACGCCGGACACAGGAAAGTACCTAGCACGTAATGTGTAGTCCACTGACAAAGCTGCGATATGTGACAAATAAGAGCATGTCTGAGTGGCAGTGAAAAACTGCAAATACAGTCTACAAAATGTATCATCTGTTTAAAGCCCCACAGTTTTTATGAGTTGGCAAAGCTCCAGTGATTTAGGGGGATAAATTGGCATAAATATAAGATGCCACTAAATCCCACTAAATCTTAAACATTAGACCTTTGAGACCAAACACTAAACATACCTGTCTGTCAGCATTCACCACTAACTAGGAGGTGTTTGGACCCCTGTCAACAAGAGCTGCCCTCGATTATGCCTGTGTATGTAACAGGTGAGTTTAGGACCCAAAAGCAGCACTGTAGACAGGCGGAACAGTTTATACTGAGCTTTAATGCACCATTTTAACACGTACAGCGAGAGCAGGCTGATAAAGCAACAGAGAGAGTCAATGATCAGGTTCAGAGCTTCCAGGGAAACTGAAGCAGTCCACAGCTCTTGGCATGGAATGCTGAAGCAGCACACAAGTGAGGAGCCATTGTCCACCGGACACACAAACACAGCAGGCAGTTTAATCATTTGTAATGGTACCGTGAGGGGGCAGGCAGAGAGCGATGTCAGACAAACAGGAATTCCAAATTCAGGAGTACTCACAGGAGAAACAGTCTCAGCGATGGCAAAGCCAACTGTGGACAGGGAAGAGCTTGTCAGCAGCAATGAAGAGTGCAATCTGCAGCACACACACAAAGGTGGAATGTGCAGCCACACAGTGAAGCAATCAACAGCACAGAAGACCACTGGTAACTGAATCAGTAAACTCACTTTGGAGAGCTGGGTGACAATTTCTTCAGACAGACACAGAAAACAGCTAAACAGGAACCAGGAAGGCAGAGTTTTTGATCAAGGACAGAAAGGCAGAATGGTTTACTAGGGAGCAGACGAAAAAGGAGAATCAGGGAAAGGCATGTTCGGTAACAAGGAAGCTGTCCAGAAACAGGTAGGTGTGGTGACAAGGCGGGGTGAGGGGAAATTATTGAATGAGCTGAGAAGATGGCAGGTGAAAAGTGCCCACTGTTACAGTGCATAAATGTGCTGTTATGTTGGTGGGGAGTATATTCAATCACTAGCTACATCACCTACATTTAGATTTTTGTTTCTCATTACACACAGTGTAAACCATATTTTTAGCCACAATAGCTGGGGATGGTACGTCAGTAAGTTGGTCACTTTGGTCCAGGCTGAAACATCAACTACTAGACTGATTGTCATGAAACCAGACATGAAGGCCCCCAAACAAACCCTAATGACTGACTCTTCCTCTCGCGCCACCAGAAGGTTCGCATTTGTGGTTCAGACAGAACATGTTGCTTTGCACTGCGCTGTGGTGATTACCGCCATTATTTGGACTGCAATACTGTTAACAAAGCTCAGCATAAGTTAAAATCAGGAACACTTTCATTATGCTATATCCAATCACAAGTCTCTCTCTAACCCACTCCCAGCGTATCCTCCAATCAGCTGACTAACGTTTGGTCTCCTAGTTAGCCTTGAGCCACTCACGTTGCCACTGCCAAACTTTAAATCTGTTCTCCTTCTGCTCCTGTCAGCTGTCATTTTAGGCAGAATCGACACACTCTTTTCCACCCCATTCACCTCCAGTCACCTTATCCAGAACCCAGGACGAGCTCATCAAAAGCCCACTCCTCTTTACATCCAGAACCTCAGCTCCCTCTTCATCTCATCTCATCACTACCATCACCAGCATCTAGACTCCATAGGGGGCATTCCCTAATCTACTTCATCTTTACCACCACAATGGAGTCTAATCGCCACATATCACAGACTTATGCGCACATGTAAATAGATTGAAGTCAGCACCGTAAGCTGCTAGCTGCCGGCTCAGCTACGTCCATGCTGAAAACCATGTGCAGACAACTCATATACTTTGACTCTCAGAAAAAGTTGCTTTAAAGATTGTTTTAGCTCCAGTTTGTCTGAATTATAACGATATACTGCTTTCTGTTTATCTTTGTAAACTGAATATCTTTGAGCTTTTGGACTGTTGAGACAAAACAAGACATTTAATCACACACTGAGATCTGCACAATTATGATGGTTCACTATTTTCTAACATTGTATAGACAAAAAAATTAATCGACAGGGAAGGCAAATAATCATTGGTTCGATCCTTTCTGCTGGCATGGAGCTGTCTCACGTCCCTGTGACTCACAGGGACTCCAATCAGGATCTCTGCTGGAAATCTGCCCCCTGATCCTCTGATGCTTAACATGGTCATCGTCCCTGCTGATGAAGACTCCGATAACTCACAGGGTAAACTATCTGCTGAGTCATGACGAAGCTTCTGACCCTGGGAAGAGAAAGAGTGAGTCAGCAGATTTAAAGTGACAGCAGAGATAGGGAGGGTGAGGATGTTGCTGTATGTCCCATTATATTTGCAAATCTTTGTGTGTGTGTATATATGTGTGTGTGTGTGTGTGTGTGTGTGTGTGTGTGTCACTTTGTATTGAAGTAATTTGCCTTATGATAATAAAGTTTTATTTTATCTTATGTTTATCAATCAAATTTAATAAGAAGGGTCTTCAGTGTTTTTCAGGCCGACGACCACTTAGCTGAATGCGAAACTAAGCAGGTGCTGCATATGATGTATAAAACTGTATTGCATATTAAACTGGGTGGACAAAGGTTTTCAGGCAGAGGGCCATACCTGCCTCAGACTGCAGTCTTGACCTGTATTTGCTCCTCAGGTGGGAAAGGGAGGAAACTTCACTTTCACAAAGATAAGATGTTGCAAAAGGCAAAATATGTTGGGATTCTATGGAGCTACATTAGGGTCAAAAGTTTTGTACTTGAAAAAATAAAATTTGAAACTGAAAATTCATGTGTTGATCTTGAATTTTGAAAAAATACAACAATGTATTCAAAATAAAAATAAGTGTATGAAACGTTTTTTCAGGTTAAATATAATTTTGATTCACTTTGGTAATTCTTTTGAATGAATAATTTATTTTCACTTTTCACTTCCATATATATTTTAACATTTGAGGTCTTATTTTTTTCAGTTGCATGTTTTATCTTTTCAGATTCAGATCTTATTTTTTACAGTTTCAAATCTTATTTTTTCACTTTCAAATCTTTTTTTCACTTTCAGATCTTTTTTTTTTCAGTTTCAAATCTGTTTTTTGAGTTTCAGACTTTTGACCCTGATGTGGCGTGGGGGGCGTGGCATCAACTGAGAGGGGTGTGGAATCATGAGTGACAGTGCCTTCAGGGAACGTAGGAACTAAAAAAATTCTGACTCAACACTTATATACACCATATTCATGTGACTGGCAGTGTAAAAATTGATGCCAGTGACAAACTTCCATTTAGAAATCTGTTTTAGACAGTACTGAGCACCAATTGTGGTATAAGAGCAATAAATTATGCCAGATTTTGCAGTTCAACAGCCACATTTTAAGTGCTGATATGCAGCGTAGTGTCCGTTTTGCTTGCGATGATGGCGTCCGGTCGGTCGGGTCAGTCTGCTGGAGCCCATACATCCAGCACACAAGTGAGAAATGTTAACTAAGTTTTGGGAAATCATAACAAACATTAAGGGGTCGTTTTTGTGACAACATACATTTTCACAGCTCCATCGTCAGGGCCCTGTTGATGCTTCCACATCCAGACATGTCCCCTGGATGAAACCTTTGAGCTTGGGGAAAAGGAAACAATCCTAAAACACCTCCCTACTCACCTGGTGCCACAAAAATCACCTGGAGCCAGGTCAGGTGAGTAGGGAGGTGTTTTAGGATTGTTTCCTTTTCCCCAAGCTCAAAGGTTTCATCCAGGGGACACGTTTACTGGATGAGGAAGCATCAACAGGGCTGTGACGATGGAGTTGTGGGCAATCACACTTTCCAGCTCTGAAAAATTTTCCACTTAAAAGACATCACAAAAAAAAAGTATGTTGTCACAAAAACGACACCTTAATATTTGTTATGATTTCCCAAAACTTGGTTAACATTTCTCACCTGTGTGCTGGATGTATGGGCTCCAGCAGATTGACCCGACCGACTGGACGCCATCATCGCAAGCGTAGCAGACACTACACAGCTTTCACAGTGCTATGTGGAAATCGGACATATCAGCACTTAGAATGTGGCTGTTGAACTGCAAAATCTGGCATAATTTATTGCTCTTATACCGCAATTGGTTCTCAGTACTGTCTAAAACAGATTTCTAAATGGAAGTTTGTCACTGGCATCAATTTTTTCACTGCCACTCACATGAATATGGTGTATATAAGTGTTGAGTCAGAATTTTTTTTAGTTCCTACGTTCCCTGAAGGCACTGTCACTCATGATTCCACACCCCTCTCAGTTGATGCCACCCCACATCAGGGTCAAAAGTCTGAAACTCAAAAAACAGATTTGAAACTGAAAAAAAAAGATCTGAAAGTGAAAAAATAAGATTTGAAACTGTAAAAAATAAGATCTGAATCTGAAAAGATAAAACATGCAACTGAAAAAAATAAGACCTCAAATGTCAAAATATATATGGAAGTGATAAATGAAAATAAATTATTTATTCAAAAGGATTACCAAAGTGAATCAAAATTATATTTAACCTGAAAAAACGTTTCATACACTTATTTTTATTTTGAATACATTGTTGTATTTTTCAAAATTCAAGATCAACACATGAATTTTCAGTTTCAAATTTTATTTTTTCAAGTACAAAACTTTTGACCCTAATGTAGCTCCATAGACTTCCTGTTAACACTTTCCCTGCTAGAGTATTATTTTTTAAGTTGCCAGCCACTGCTAGCATTTTTGATTATATTCACTAATCTTTCCAGACCCACAGAATAATTAGTTCTATAAATATGTAAACAGTATATACATTAAACTAAAGAAGAGACCTTTTGTTTTTTTAACACACAAAAACATTTTATTGTGTCTTATTCCATTTCTTTTTGATAAACACTTGAATTTGTGCATTTTCATAAAAAGATAAAAAATTTAAAAAAAAAAAATTAAACAACATTTCGGACAAAAAGTTTAGAAAATGCATTTTTGTCCAAGAATGTAATTTTCAAGTACAAAATCAATTTCACATTTACAGTTTTTTGGTGTTTTCTTATTTCCTTACTCAGTTTGAATTGTAAAAATGAAAATAATAATAATGTTAATGAAAATAATATTCTTTTTGAGGTAACACGTTGTCACATTAAGTGATCGGTGAGTGTTCTGTTGTCTCCCTTTCCTCTGTGGTCGTTTTGTCTGTGTGTCACTGTCACCATCATGGAGATTCCATTTCATCCCACCAAACTCGTTTGCAGCTTGAGTCTGAGACCATCAACATCTCAACGGCACCAGCCTTTTCATGCGATTTACAAGCTGCTACATTTCTGTAAACATCTTTTTTCTGGCAGATCTTCTTCCTCGTTTGTTTTTGGACATGGCAGCGCTGATTGCCTGGAATATCTCATCAATGGCAGGAAAGCTTTCTGTCATAAATAACAGAAAATCTCAGCACTGGCAGGATAGTGTGAATGTGTATTTTCAGACATATTTTAATTTTTTAAAAGGAAAA
Organism: Epinephelus moara; assembly: GCF_006386435.1. Taxonomy (NCBI): domain Eukaryota; kingdom Metazoa; phylum Chordata; class Actinopteri; order Perciformes; family Serranidae; genus Epinephelus; species Epinephelus moara. Next base: position 37,572,520 of record NC_065527.1, on the reverse strand, counting down.
ACATATCAAAGAATTATTTGGCAGCCCCCCTGCAGTAACTCTGAGGACCCCCCAAGGGTCCCGAATCCCCCGTTGAAGACCCAGGTTTAATAATCATTCTTTTATTCAGTTGATAAACATCCAATAGCTAAAGAGTTTATTGCCCCAGAGTTTGCAACATGTGGTACCACAAAGACCTCCTCTGATTGTAATAATACAGTAATATAATTAATATTTTTTTTATCACGCATAGCATTATATGTGTTTTTATGCCTCCGTGCTAGCATTAGCCATGGCTGGAGGCATTATGTTTTTGGATGTCCATTCATCTCTCCGTATGTCCATACATACATACCTACATACATACTTCCCATTCTCATGGAAGTGTTTTCGAATTTCAGTGATGAAGTGATTAGAATTTGGTGGTTATAGGTCAAAGGTCAAGGTCACTGTGACCTTGTCTGTCTCATTCTCATGAATGTGATGTTTGATGTTAGTCACCTTCAGGGAATTTCTTCAAATTTGACACAAACATCCACTTGGACTCAAGGATGACTTCGTTTTTGGTGGTCACTGTGACCTCGTAAAACATGTTTTTGACCATAACTCAAGAATACATATGCTAATTATGACAAAACTTAACACAAATATCTAAATAGATAAAATAATGAAGTGATGACATTTTATATGCAAAAGGTCAAAGGTCAACTTCACATTTGAGACATTTGGTCAGATACTGAATTTGCGACTCAAATCTTGAAACTGTGCTGATTGTATAGATCTTCTGTGTATGAAACATTCATGTTTTTACAGACATGGTTGGAAAGTGTCAGAGAAACTTGACTGGTGCACGGAAGCATACGATCGCAGGGCGACAATTCTAGTATCAGACAACGGTTCATGTGGAAAAACCCATGACTATTTTTTTAAGAAAACATGCTTGTGTTGTTTTTGTTTATATGAAATCTATAATAATATGTAAATGTCATGTGGGAGTGACCTGTTGCGGAGCTGCAGGTATTTCTGGGGGAGTTTTTCTGTTTTTTCAGACAACAGCAGACACTGACGGCTCTCTGTCCTCCACATCCGGAGCTCAAGGAGACTCCTCAACAAAAGCTGCTGCTGTGAAAACACACTCACACACACACACTCTTTACACCTCAATACACACAAAGGCAATGATTTGAATTTGAAATATGATTTGAATTATAGTGCTGTCTCTTATTCTCTTACAGACAAAGGTTTGAAATTGATTTGCATCAGGAGAATATACACATGCACGCACGCACGCGCACACACACGCACACACACACACACACACACACACACACACACACACACACGAGATACGACCAAAGATAAAGAACGACGATTATTCTGACACAAAAGATTAAATTATGTCTGGAATTACAATAAAAACAATTCTCTCTCCTTTTCTTTCTTTGTTTAGCTCTCTTGCACACACACAAACACACACACACATACACATCAAAATCGCCAGAGGACGCTATGGAAAGTGTTTATTAGTTTCATCACTGTGATATTAAAATGAAATCCTGTGTGTGTAAGCAGAGAGGGAGGAAAAGGTGATGAAGAAGGAGGAGAGGAGGTGATGAGGAGGGAGAGGAATTGATGAGGATGTAGAGGAAGTGATGAAGAAGGAGGAGAGGAAGTGATGGAGGAAACAAAGCGAGAAAGAGGGGGATTAAGGAAACACAGGAGCAAGCGGCAGGAGGTGTGATTGGATTTGTCCTCTGAATATTTGATGAGCTTGTTGGCAGAATTGTGAGGAAGACATGGTGCGATTAAAGCCGCTCCGTCAGCAACAATCAGCAAACACAATTATCATGAGAGATATCACACACACACACACACACATATACACGCGCACAAACATATGGAATATTACTACATCTTATTATTCATGTTTCACTGGAGGTGTTCTGTAAGCTGCATCCAAAGAACTGTCTGTCCAAGTTCAAATAAATACAAGAAATTTGTGCTCTAGATAAAGGATCAGTGCTCAGTGAATAACCTCCTAAGCCCTATGATAAGCTATTATGGCAAGGCTTAACTATACAGACCAATGAGCAGTGATAACTAACACGTCTTTGGGGTCATCAGGTGGGAACCTCCTTTCACCAATGTTTCATCTAGTTGGTCCCACGACACCTCCAGGAGGCTAGACAGTGATCTCTGGCGTCCCAGAGACACTCCCCTAATGCCAGCTCTCACTGCTCCCCGCACCAACCCAACAACCTCCTTAACCTTACATTACACATGGCTTTCTCAACCCAAACAGCACTGCCACCTTCAACAAACCCAGGCTCCGTACATGCGAGCTCCAGGTAGTGACCGTGCCGATACTACCTTTCCTAGCACATTCACCATACCCTATTTCACACGCTACATATCACAACTACAATATAAGCTTAAGTTAAGGGAGATAGAAAAGAAACTCACAGAATCAGCAAACACACTCACCTTGCAGCATGGTCTAAAACAAAAGGGGTTCAAATAGACCACTCCCACACTTAAATAACCTTCCTCTTCCTGGATTTTCTCCTGAGAGGACTGATTGGTGAATCTCTCCATCTGATCTCAAAGAGTTACGTACCCTGCCTAGTAGGTCCCCCTGCTGACCCCCAACTTACATTATTCCTCCTCATCCAAATCCACTGACTAGATCTAGCTGCTTCATCTGACATTTCCCTCATTGTCTTCCTCAAACTCTGTCCCCGCACTCCGAGTTCCCCCAGGAGCAAGACAGCTGATCTTGCTGTGAATCCCCTACACCCCACTTCCACTGGACAAATCCTAGTTTTCCACCCTCGCTGCTCAGCTTCTGCTCCTAAGTCTGCATACCTAAGCTTTTTTCTTTCATAAGCATCTTCCACTGAGTCTTCCCAAGGAACTGTCAGCTCAATGAAATAAACTATCCGTTGACTCACTGACCACAACACTATGTAAGGCCTCTGATTGGTACAAACTATTTCCTGGGGAACAACAAGCTTTCCATTTAAATCTACTTGCATTTCCCAATCACAAGCACCTTCTAGGCGGCCACACCCTTACCTCTGGGCATGATGGGTCCCCATTTGCCCACAGTTTTAGAAAACAGGTGGACAATTTAAAGGATCATTCCAGGATTTTGGGTACTTAAACTACTATATGTTTTTTTAATGTCCAGTTTTAACATTGATTACCTTTATAACTGCAATAATAATAATAGCTAGCTTAATAGCTATCCCTAAAATTCACTAATGATGTGTTCTCATCCTTTGATGAAGGCCAATTTAAAGGTGCTATATTTATTGATATCTCCAAAGCTTTTGATAAGGTTAATCACTACCTCCTGCTTGACATGCTATATTCTATTGATTTAAATCAAAATGCTCTCCTCAGGTATAATGCTTATCTTCATAACCAACGTCAGTGTCTTTCAGGGTTATCACTCTGACTACTTAAAGGGATAGTGCACCCAAAAATGAAAATTCAGCCATTATCTACTCACCCTCATGCTGAGGAATGCTCTGGTGAAGTTTTAGAGTCCTCACGTCCCTTGCAGAGATCGGCGGGGGGAGCGGCTAGCACACCTAATGGCTGACGGCGCCCCAGACTAACGTCCAAGAACACAAAATTGAAGCCTCAAAATATCTCCAACATGCTCATCCGTAGTGATCCAAGCATCCTGAAGCCGCAACATAAAAAGTTGCTTCGAAAAATGTCAAATGAACTTTGTTTTTAGCCTCACTGTAGCCTGTAGCTCTGACTGCTTCTCTGTCCTCCACGCTCACGTGTGCGCGCTTGCGCAAGACCAGCGAAGCATGAGCTTTGTTTACCTGTGTTTACATCACGTGACATGTGCACCGCAGGGGGAGACAACGATAACCATAGTAGCTAAAAGATAATTTGCACTACAGTCTTTTAGCAAAGGACAGCCCAACATGTCTGAAGACTTTGAAATTGAGGAGGAACAGCATTTCTTTGTTGAGCCGTATTTGTTTGAGCCCGAGTATACGGACGGAACTCAGTCTACTGGACGAAGCAGCCGCCGCAGCTCATGAGCCTCAGCCAGCCACAGAATACCGGAGTTGAGCACTGGAAACCTGGTGGTGTAGTTGTTTCAAATGCAAAGCAATGCCAATGGATGAGGAAAGTCTTTGCTGCTCAGACTGGGAATTGGCGATGCCTGCACTTGAGAATCTGGACATTAGTACTGATGAGACTGCTGCTCTTCAGAGACCGTGCATCACCGATCACCCTGAGCGCGCACACTTGGGTGCGGAGCACAGAGAAGCAGTCAGAGCTACAGGCTACAGTGAGGCTAAAAACAGAGTCCAAATGACGTTTTGCGTTTCTTTATGTTGCGGCTTCAGGACACTTGGATCACTACGGATGAGTATGTTGGAGATATTTTGTGGCTTCAATTTTGTGTTCTTGGACGTTAGTCTGGGGCACCGTCAGCCATTAGGTGTGCTAGCCACTCCCCCCGCCGATCTCCGCAAGGGATGTGAGGACTCTAAAACTTCACCAGGGCCTCCGTCGGCATATGAGTGAGTAGATAATGGCTGAATATTCATTTTTGGGTGCACTATCCCTTTAATTGTTGAAAGGGATGTTCCACAAGGTGCCACCTTGGGTCCACTTCTTTTCTCTATTTTTATAATAACTAACCTCAAGTATGTTCAAACTGTCACACCCATTTGTATGCTGATGACACTGTTATTTACATTTCTAATTCTGATTGTTATGGCCACACCTTCATTGTGTGTGTGTGTGTGTGTGTGTGTGTGTGTGTGTGTGTATGTAAGTCTAATTTTTCCTCTGTCTGCCAAGCTGCCTACACAGCCACAGACATATATACATAGACACCGCATTGACTGTGGAGGGGCATGCCTAAAGCGCCGCCATCTTGGTACAAGGCTAGCAGAGGCGGTAGTGCATGTACATCTACGGAGGTAAGAGGTACTCCGCGGTAGTGCATGTACATCTACGGAGGTAAGAGGTACTCCACAATCTCAAAGTAACATTATTCACTAAATTTTCAACCGATTTCCAAACAGTTTGATTTGTTAAAAACGTCACACATGTAGCTATAAAACAGGGTGCTTGGATATTTTAAAAATGTTCATTAACGCTGAGGAAAGCCAAGTGCTGAAACGCGTCTGTTTGTGATACTGCTGTGCGTTATTAAAAGACTGATATATATGATATTTGTGAGTAATGACATTTGGATTTATTTAGTTTGTGAGTTTTGGGTCGGCACCCTGTGATTTTTCAAACGGTGAGTCGAGCACGTCAATTCTTTTGTTTTTGTGTACACAAAGTGGCCAGTGACTGTATGTTACATACATACTGTATTTCCTCAAATAGTAGCCAGGGCTACTATTAACAAAAAATTAGTTTGGGACCAGGCTACATATATGGGCAGGATACTATTTCAAGGAGGCTTTTAATAAAAGAAAAAAAAAAATCACAGCCAAATTTGAAAATACAAATACTGTATTTTTTTTAATTTAAACAGCAGAAATATTTATGTAAACTTGTCTTTACAGTAAAAAAGTATATTTCTAGTATTACAAATAAAGTACTGTATTATTTACAGTAACAAACTTTACTTTAACAGTAAAAATATTTTTTGGTGTTTTTGTAAATCACCACTGTTTACTATTTACTACAGCACAGTGTACTAGTTGTCCTGCCTTGAATCAGTGAATCATCTCATCCTCTGTCCCATCTGCAGCCACCGTGATGCCACACACCTTACAAGACAACATGCCACAAATTAATTTTAAAACTAGGCTACATTCATAATTCTGACTTTTTATCTCACATTTTTAATTAGGAATGGCGATTTTTTTTCCATTACTGGCGAAAATGGGCTTCCATAGATAAAGATGGTTACGGTAAAAATATCAGTGCCAGAGGCAGTCCTGGCTAGTTTTATGCCCTGGGCGAACCATCCCTCGGCGTCCCCTGCCCCACACCCCCCCCTCCCTGATGGTACGATACAGTGAAAGTATCACGGTTCTGAGTAGTATCACAATACCACGGCAAGAATGAGGCAGATGTGCCTTTTGTCATTTATAAAAAGATAAATCACTTTTCTATAATACATCACTGATATTTCAGCATCAATAAGTGATTAACATAGGGGGGATCAAAATAAAATAAAAAAATAAAATAAAAATCAATCAGCCACCCTCCTCCCCTGACAAGTAAAGAACAGTCCCTCCATAAGTAGAGAACAGTCCCTAAAGTGCGGTGAGGTTTGTGGGCCGTTACCTGACACAAAGAGAAATGTGAATGGCTCGTTTCTCCTCTGACACACCACATACCTGTGTGTCGCCACTGCTCAGTTGTCCAGGTACTACTGGGCAGTCATGACACCAACGAAAGAGGAAACACTGAAGTTGCGTCTTGTCACCATCTTATCTGTTTACAATCAGCTGAGAGTGCGCAACTGCGCATGTGCCTGGGTGAGGGTTTATGTGTGTGTGGATGTGCGTCTCTGTGTCTGTGTGTGTAATCCGGGTCTAGCGCTCTATAAATGCCAAGACGTCAAATAAACACCTCCAGTTTATAAAAGAGGCCGGCATTTATTTATTAAAAGTTTTTTTAGACCCGCTTACTAAAAAAGGCCGGCTGCTAATGGTATGTTGATGGTGGGATAGGACGAGTACGCCTCAAAATAATCACCGGAACACGGGGAGAACATGCTAACTAAACATTCATAAATCACCACAACTCCTGAGGGAACAACAACATAAAATGTTCCCTAGCAGTCTGTTTATTCCCAACAGTGAGAAGTAATGCCAGTCACTTCACTATATGCTCTGGGCAAGCACTTATCCATAACATAACCACAACAACATTTGGATTTTAGCCTTATTTACCATGCTTGTGTTGTAGGCTAATGTTACTCAACATGGAGGTAACGTTACAGCAGAGAGATTGCTGAGCAAAATACACAACGATCACTTACCACGTCTGCTCGTTTAGTGATGCCGACAGATGGTATGGCAGTATCTTTCAAGAAAAGCGTTTGAACCATTCCTGAGCTTCTGCGCTCCATCCTTTCAGTGTAGTCCTCCGGTAAAAAATGGCTGGAGCAAGCAAACATTTTCCGGACCGTTTCCACAGGCGTGTGGGGGTCGAAGTCAAGCACAAATAGCCATTGTTTCATCCTGTCCGTATTTTTGGTTGGTACTACGTGAAACTTCACTCTGCTCCATGATCGATAGTTGCCACGCCGCCATACGGACCCCATTAGGGTCATAAGGGGTTCATAAGGTAGCTTCACCAACTTGTTCTGCATGCATTAGAAGTGGAATGAAGTTGATGGGGTCAAGTTTGTGGCATCAGTACATGTTAAAGTAAAAACTGGTCACTTCCTGTTACCACCGGGGGGAGCTATGAGTAAGGTGGGATATTAACATATCAAGGCGTTCGGGGCGGAGCTATCATCATGTCCAGCAAGTTTGAAGCTGCTGAGATCAAGTATGTGGGTGTGAGGGCCATTCGAAATTTGATGGCGAGAAAACGAAAAGTCGCCAAAATTTGTCAAAATTTGGTCCTGGGAAAAGCATCTGCTTGCATACGCGTTCCCCAGGCCCCGCGAGCTTGGAGCACTAATAAACAGCGCAATTATAATAGGGTCCTACACGGACAACTTCGTCGTCTCTCAGGCCCTAAAAATCTGAACAAAACCAATAGGTTTCCCAGCACCGCTGGTCCTGGGAAACGCGTCTGCTTGCATACGCATTCCCCAGGCCCCACAGGCCTGGACCCTAATTAAACCTGCAAACAGCGTTGGGCGGGACTACGGACCGCCGTATGGGCCTCCAATTCACATAAACAGTTAAAGACAAAAGTTTTAGACGATTTAGCTTTAGATTTTTTAGATGAAAAAAGAGCATTTTTGAGGGGAAATCTTACTTTGAAAGGGCAAATAGCTCACTTCCTATTGGATTTAGGTCAGGGGTGTCAGCGCGTGATTTGTTGGTCTTGATGACATGAACAAGCCAGTTTTAGTTTAATCTTTCTACGACATTCCTACGGGCAGCAGTGGCCATTTTAGTGTGTCTAGGTGGCGGTAGAGAGCCCGTTTTGGCACTTTTGGGATTAATCTTCTCATTTTATCAAATTTTTCGCCAGGTCTGACATGCGTGCCAATTTTGGTGAGATTCTGAGCATGTTTAGGGGGTCAAATATGGGTTTTAGGAGACGGCAGGAGAAAGAAGAAATAATTAAAGCTGCAAGCAGCGTTGGGTGGGACCTCGGACTCTCGTTGTCGGCCTCCAGCTCACGTAGACAGTGCGAATTATTCGTAAGAGTCGAAATGTCGATAAAACAAGCAATGTCAAGAGTACGCAAGGTCATTTTTGGCAAAAGAGGTGTAACCTGTGGGAAAAAAAGAAATATGTTAGTTTTGTAAGAATGTAACCTGTTGAAAGGAAGAGAAGTATGTTAGCCTGTAACCTGGAAAAAAAAGGGGAAAAAGAACCTACCTGTTACCTACCTGAAAAGAGAAAAAAGTGTTACAACAGTTAAAGATATTTTATTTTTTTTATTTTTCTTTCATTGACAGTGATTTTCATTTCATTCCTAATTGCAGTCCTTATTTCAACCTGTATTTAATTTATTTATGTATTTATTTTATCCCAGAGGTCAAAGTTCGCTTTAAGAGTGGGTCTGTGAAGAGAAAGAAATGCCATTCGCTCACAGAGTGTAGCTGAATTGCTATTGGGAGAAATTGGCGCACGTCCCGCCCCCTTGGTGCGAGGTAGTGAGACGCGGACGATACACCAGTGTTGCCAAATTAGCGACTTTGTCGCTATATTTAGCGACTTTTCAGACCCCTCTAGCAACTCTTTTTCAAAAAAGCGACTAGTGACAAATCTAGCGACTTTTTCTGATGTTATTGAAGACTTCTGGAGACTCTGTTGTGAGAGCACGTATCATTCTTATTCTTCTCAACGAGCAGCAGATGCTGCCGTGGGC
>NC_065527.1:37557818-37562753 GCF_006386435.1 Epinephelus moara | reverse complement strand
AGTCCCCAATCTGCATGTCTTTGGACTGTGGGAGGAAGCCGGAGTGCCCGGAGAGAACCCACGCTGACACGGGGAGAACATGCAAACTCCGCACAGAAGGGCTCCCACACCCGGGATCGAACCGGCAACCCTCTTGCTGTGAGGCGAGAGTGCTAACCACCACACCACCATGCCGCCAGAATATTACATGATTGCATTATTTTATTTACTTTAATCTAAGGTGGGCATTGAACTGAGTGATTTTATGCTCATTCACATGTGGATTTGATTGTTTATCAGTCATTTCATGATTTTGGTTTCATTCTAAAAGGAAAACGGTGAAGTTTAATTTGTTTAATATGTTAACAACAGTTACCTTGTCATAAGTTAACACTGAAGTTACATTACTGGATATTGATTTTGTATTTGGAAAATACAAACTGTACAGTTAAGAGAAGTGAATAGTTTAAATTAAACCCTGTTGTGCTATACAGGCTGGGTTTTTTGGAGACCTTGGATTCTGGATTCTCTCCCTGGATGGGAGATGGCGAGCCAACCGTGTGATCAACTAGAGTTGGAGTGACGAGGACCCTCTCTTCTTCGCCTGTCGTTTTGCCGGTGTGGTAGGACTTAAAGAAAAGAAACTCGGACAGATTAAAGGAACAATCCTTTTTTTTTTTTTTTTTCCTCCTCCTTGGAAACAAGAGACATTTTATTTTATTTTATTTTATTTTATTTTATTTTAAAGGGTGCACCCAGGTTAAAAGACAATTTAAAACAAAACAAATTGAAAGGCCGGCCATATCTGTACAAATGTTTATTTTTCATATGTGTTAATACACTGCTGTTGCTAAACCTACCTCTGTGTGGTTGCCTCTTACTCAGTCGGTGTTCCATCTCATTCTTCATCACTCCCTCTATCGAATCTAGAGTATCCTGGTCTAGTGTTACTTACCTCTCCAAGTGGGTTACAGAGGGACTTTATATTACAGTACATTACAATATGTATTTAATTTTCAACCGATGTATTAACTAAAATGCAACTGTGATATGTCAGCTATGGAAACAAAATGTCTTCTCCAAAACATCCACATTGAAATTAAATACACTGAAATGATAAAGAAATTCTATAACGCTAACAACATGTTTTACTGTTGAGAATTGTTGTTATACTGTTAAGAATTGAAGTTTTCCCCATGTACTGTAAAAAACAAAGGTCTGTGGTGACAGTACTCCTGCTTTGTTGTGTAACACATTGTGATGTAAGTACATGAATATATAAATACATAATATACATTTTAACAGGATAACAAATATTAACATGGATAAAACATGAATTATAAAGGAGAGTAAATCATAAAATAAAACAATTTTTACAAAGACTAAAGAGATGATTAAACAAAGGAGCTTGTAATTTTAGAGTGTAACATTTCTTCAAAGATGTGTATACTTTCCTGATGTTTGTAATACTCTCTTATGGGCTTGTACTTGAAATGAGGTAATTTGCTGTAACCCTCCAGGTCATTCAGTTGGGTTCAGAGAAATAACATTGATGAAAATAAATGGAAATACTTTTAAGGTCATTTTTAAAGTAATTTAATACCTCTTCACCTGTTGGAGAGCTTGGGTGTACAACAAATGAATGCGGTCATTTTCAAGTTCATTTTTTAAAAAGGGTTCTTATGAAGGTGGTGTGAGCTTATATTTTGAAAGTTGTAGACATAAGCCATGTGACCTAATGAAACTTTGACATGTGTGATGATCAAACGACACATCCATATTCATTTGAATTCATGTGACCTAGTGAAAGCTTGATTGATGTGTACTGGCTGCTGTGAGGATATAAGTAACAGCAGGCAGACACAAATATATACTAGTTAATTTCAGTGGAGAAACTAAGCAGGACTACATGTATTTGATCGTATACTGCTGCAGCATAGTTTTAGCTACAGGTTTGATTCAAGTTCTAAATGAGGCAAAAGAGTTTGACCTATAAATCTTGTACTTACTCTAAATGAGGCAAAAGAGTTTGACCTATAAATCTTGTACTTACATGTTTTTGCTATCAGGCATTTATTTAGGAAGTTGTAGGAATGAGCCACATGAGCTGGTCAGTGTGGTCAATGTGTGTACTGTCAGGTGTGTGTGATGATGAGAAATACCAACAAACATTCAATGTCATTCCTTATAAATTTACCAAGGAAAAGGCAGACAACATGATTTGGAAGTGGAACTTTGATGGCTTCTGAAAAACAAACTGCTGAAGAAATGAACACCCCCATGCCATGGGAGGTTGCTGCTGGGGTGTGTGTGATTGTGTGGTTTTGTTTATGTGTTTGTGTGGGTGACTCGACTGATAAGTAAGTCACTTCTCATGCTGCGTACTACATGTGCTACAATTACTGAGCACTATGTGTGTATTATATTACAGTATGTTACAATATGTATTTAACAGTCATAATCACAAAAGTAGCAACAGTATTATCAGTAATAGGTTAGTAAAAGTAAAGTAAAAGGCTGTAGTAGAGCTTAGATCAGGCCCAAAAAATTCAGCCCGACCTGGCCCGAGCCCGTGCACGTTATGTCCAGGACCGGCCCGGCCCGTCCAATTAACTGTAATTATGGGCCTGAGCCCAATTTAAACCCGACATTTTTCAATAAGTTGGCTGTTATAATTAACGCTAAGGACACACCGAGCGCCTTAGTGCCACTGAAGTCCTGCGAGTGTACTCGCAGGCGCTTGACTGTCCACACAGGCAGCACATTTCTCCTGCGCTTTCCGTGCCGGTTAAACATCAACTCCACTTGTCTTTCATTTATTCTTTTTGACCCCTCCCCGGGGTCAAAAAGGGACAAAAAAATAACATTAACAAATCAGAACAGGCAGCAGCCAATGCACAACAAAATAAATAAAACAGAATTTGTGTACATACATAAAAGTCAAAGCAAATCAAGAGAAACTATTCAGGATTTTCTTTAAAAGTTTCAACAAATTTGACAAGACCTTTACTTTTCGAGATGACATTAACTTTTGAACTGTCCGACCAACTCTCTTCTCTCTTTATCAAAAAAAGAACACACAAGTACATAATGATATTCGTCTCCTCGATTGCCAGTCAAACAAAGAGTACATTTCCGGGGGACATTTTCACGATCATACCTGCGCTCAGAGATAGGTAACTTATGATTTCCACACCGAAACTTAGACAAACAAACCCTTTCGGCAGGTCTTAATTCCCGTCAGTACTCGTTTTTTCACTTCAACAGGTCATTTTAAACATGGGTAAGTCCATATTTTCATCGTTTTTTATAACGTATTTGTCATTGCATGTCCATGTATTGAGTTTTTTGGAGGCACGGAAAACCGCTGTCCCTCCCACTTATCTCTACCCCCCCCCCCTTTCTGTATGTGTGAATTGCAACCCCCAACCTGTAGCCATTTCTCTCTCTCTCTCTCTCTCTCTCTCTCTCTCTCTCTCTCTCTCTCATATCTGACCGGGCCCGGCCTGGGCCCGTCAGAGGGGTGGGGGGGTCCCGGCCCGACCCGGCTTGGGCCCGCGGGCCGAGGGCTCGGGCTCGGGCAGAGAATCTAAGCTCTAGGCTGTAGTAGTGTGTGAGAGATGGAAAACACTGATATATAATGTGTAGATGCTGTTTCAAATGGAGAATTCGAGAGTTGTCCCATAAGAAATGAATGGGAGCAACTGGAGAAAGGGAAAAATCTTTGGGCTTTGTCTAGCCTATACCGCTTCTCCATACTTTGTGCTACAGACTCCATTCCAACTCTCATATTACCACAGGTCTCATCTATTCACCCATGTCATATCTTTTTCATATCTTTTACCATATTTAATTTGTGCCTCTGAAAGTACCACGAGAAAATGTGGAGAAATTGCCAGCTTATAATGGGTGTGTATTGCACAGAATGCTGTGAGCTAGAGTGGAGAGGGCTCTAAAATTTTTGTCTTTAACTGGGTGCCAAGGCCACAATTTTCACTGTACACAATATATACCAAAAAACGTAGGAAAATTTGTCCTGGTCACACTGGTGTCACCAGTGAGTTCCCAAGCGAAGGAAGCGCCAATTTTTTCTCATTCACTCCCATGTATGTACTCTATGAATGCTGTCCAATGTACTCTGGGATTAAGTAAAGGCATAGTTTGTAACTCAAAGTTGGAATCTGGTGACTACAGACAGGGCCGAGCTCGGGCCTAGCATCAGACCATCCACCTGCCTAGGCCCAGTAGCAGACCATCTACCTGCAGAGGCCCTGCATCAGACCATCCATCTGCCGAAGCCCAGCAGCAGACCATCCACCTGCAGAGGCCCTGCATCATACCATCCACCTGCCTGGGCCCAGCAGCAGACCATCCACCTGCAGAGGCCCTGCATCAGACCATCCACCTGCCTGGGCCCTGCATCAGATCATTCACCTGCCTGGGCCCTGCATCAGACCATTCACCTGCCTAGGCCTGGCAGCAGACCATCCACCTGCAGAGGCCCTGCATCAGACCATCCACCTGCAGAGGCCCTGCATCAAAACATCCACCTGCCTAGGCCCAGCAGCAGACCATCCACCAGACTACCACCATGGTGCTAAAACAACTCCAGGGTGAGGTGAATGAAATGAAGGAGGCTATAAGTATGCTCTCAAGTGCTATGGACAAAATATCTAACCAACAACAGGTCATAAATAGTTTGGTTAAAGAGATGGCACAATTGAAAGCATTCAACGCTGACCAAAAGGATAGGATTGACACACTGGAAAATAGAGTTGATGAGCTGGAATAGTATTTGAGACTTAATGATATTATTGTCTCTGGACTGGACATTAAACCGAAGACCTATGCAAAGGCTGCTGCCCGTGCCCTGGGACATGAAATCGAGCCCAGTGAGGAGGAGAGAATAACAGTGGAAGAGGAGGTGGTGGCGTTTCTACAATCAAAGAACATTGT
>NC_065527.1:37550709-37557318 GCF_006386435.1 Epinephelus moara | reverse complement strand
ATTCATAGAGGTTGAGGGTGTGTTTATAACGAAAGCAGTTGACATTGCTATTTATTTTAATAATTTCTTCATTAATAAAGTAAATACAATTAGAAACCAGATATTACCAGTTAGTAGTCAATTTTCGGATTACATTATAAAAAATAAGATTATGAAGGACAAGGTGTGTAGGTTTGAATTTGAGAGGATAGGAGTAGAGGAACTGGAGAAGCTGTTGCTTTCAATTAAAACGGATAAGCCATGTGGAGCTGATAATTTAGATGGTAGACTGCTGCGTCTAGCGGCTAAGTTTATTGTGGCGCCTGTATGTCATATCTTTAATTTATGTTTTCAAAACGGTGTTTATCCACAGATGTGGAAGATTGCAAAGGTTACTCCGCTGAGAAAAAACAGCAGGGAGACATTTGCAGGGCCGAATAGCAGGCCTGTGAGTATACTACCTGTACTAAGTAAATTGATGGAAAAAATTATATGTAAGCAGATTCAATGTTATTTTGAACTAAATAATATTAACACTGAGTGTCAGCATGCATATAGGGCTGGCCATTCCACGAACACGGCACTAACATCGTTGACTGATAACTGGCTTAAAGGCATTGATAGGAAGTCAATGGTGGGTGCTGTGCTCCTGGACTTTAGCGCAGCATTTGACATAATTGATCATGAGTTACTAGTAAGGAAGCTATCAGCATATCATTTTGAAGACGGTGTTATTAAACTCATGAAAAGTTATTTGTTTAAGAGGCAACAATGTGTGTCGTTTAATGGTACAATTTCAGACATGGTGACCCTACAATGTGGTGTCCCACAAGGAAGTTGCCTTGGACCGTTATTATATTCAATTTATGTTAATGATTTACCACATGTATTAAAAAGTGCATGCATGGAAATTTACGTGGATGACACTACAATGTATGTCTCTGGGGAAAATGCTGTGTCAATAAACAAATTGTTGCAAGAGGAGTTGATGTTAGTCTCTAATTGGGTGAGTGAAAACAGGTTAAAGATGAATGTTTTAAAAACAAAGAGTATCATGCTGGGCTCTAGATATATGCTAAGATCTAATCCTGAACTCCGTCTTGTTTTACAGGGTGCTAATATTGAGCAAGTTAGAGAGGCCAAATTATTGGGTGTGATTATTGATGAAACACTTTCGTGGTCATCACATATTAATAAAATAGTGTCTAAAATGAGTAGAAATATTTCAATGATAAGAAGGGTTGCACACTTGTTGTCTGGCTCAACAGTTCAACTAGTATTGCAATCTTTAGTACTATCCTGTTTTGAGTACTGCCCAACAATATGGTCTAGCGCTTCAAAACAAGACTTACACAAACTCCAGATCACTCAGAACAGAGCGGCACACCTCGCACTCCGCTGTACTGGAAGGAGTAGTGTTGAGTGGATGCATGGAGTACTGTCTTGGATGAAAGTGGATCAAAGACTGGCATGTAGTCTTGTGACATTTCTGTTTAATATTTATCATTCTGGTAAACACAAGAATTTGTTGTTTCAGCTACAACCTATAAATGCTAGACATGGCTATACCACTAGGCATGCTATGTGTGTTCACTTTATTCTACCGCTACCAAGATCTAATGCACTGAAGAGAACTGTAATGTATAGAGCAATAGCATATTGGAATAGGCTCCCGCCAAATATAATTAGGATAGACAATAAATTGAGATTTAAAAAGAAATTAAAAGAAGCCATTATTGGTAAAGAAATTGTGTTTAGTTAGCACGTTGAAATTGCAGAACTGTAATGATGTTTTGTTTCTTTGAATGAGGTGTGTTGATTGTACATTAAGAGTTATTAGAAACACTGAGTATTTCTGTTTGTTTTGTTTTATTTTAAATATGCATTTTGTTTTCGTATTTTATTGTATTGTTTCATTGTATTAAGTTTTTATGTTGATTGTACTGTATATATGAGTGTCTGGACCCCAGGAAGAATGGGGATCCATAATAAAACAACAAAATAAAACAAAACAATGTAAACTGAGAGGAGAAATTTCTGGAAAAAAGGTGAGGGCCAACATGTCTTTAACTTGTGACATAGATCGCATTTTTGACTCCACACACATAAAAACTATATGTCTGCCTTCGGGACTTGGCGGTTTCTGCTGGTATGTTCAGATTGACAATTGGAACCACAGTTTGGGAATGAGAGGGAGGAGTTCAACCCAAGTAAAAGTCCATTTGCCTCTCTCCCTCTGTCTGCCCCTGCCAGCTGCGCCTGCAGCTCATTAGTCACCATGACAATGGCTATACGCACACACAAACACAGCTCTGTGTGTGCGTGTCTCACAACCTCAAAGGCAAATCTTACAGGAGCAGAATCTCCATTTGAAACAGCATCTACACATTATATATCAGTGTTATCTATTTTTCACATACTACTACAGCCTTTATTACTGATAATACTGTTGCTACTTTTGTGATTATGACTGTTAAATACATATTGTAACATACTGTAATATTAAGTCCCTCTATTGCCAAAAATTACCTTATGTAACCTTGAAATTGCTTGTTTTCTCGACATTTCAACTCTGACAAATAATTAGCACTGTCTACATGAGCTGGAGGCCGAAACGGCACGAGGTCTCGCCCAGCGCTGCTTGCAGCTTTATTCTTTATTCTTTCTCCTGCCGCCTCTTTGCCACCCTAAACATGCTCAAAAATGGCACGCATATCAGACTTGGCGAAAAATTTTATAAAATCAATCAATCAATCAATTTTATTTATAAAGCCCAATATCACAAATCACAATTTGCCTCACANTATAGTTATAGTTCTGGCTACTGTGGTACAATATGTTGAAAGTATATATTAATATCTGGCAGTATACATGTGTGACAATAATCATATGTGTATAATAAAAATGAAAAAAGTAACCCCTAAAGTGCCAAAATGGGCTCTCTAGTGCCACCTAGACACACTAAAATAGCCACTACGGCCTGTAGGAATCTCGTAGAAAGATCAAACCAAAACTGGCTTGTTTGTCTCATCAAGACCTACAAATCACGCACTGAAACCCCTGACCTAAATCCAACAGGAAGTGAGCTATTTGCCCTTTCAAAGTAAGATGTAGTTTTTCACAAATTCTCTTTTTCAAAAAATATTTCCTCCTACACTGTTAATTGTATCAGCTTCAAACACACACACGACAGGCCAACTCCTGCTGAACAGATCCTCTGAATAACTTTGTCATTACTCGAACGGTTTCGATTTTATGCCCTCTTAAAGGTGACGTGACACAAAAGCTCCTGACAATCTTCACGCCACCTAGACACACTAAAATGGCTGCTGGGGCCCGTAGGAATGTTGTAGATAGATCAAACCAAAACTGGCTTGTTCATCTCATCAGGACCTACAAATAACCCCTGACCTAAATCCAGCAGGAAGTGAGCTATTTGCCCATATTGAATTCATTTTTTGTGTGGTTGTCTGAGTTCACTTTATCAATCAATTAATTATTTTACCTTTCAGGTCAGGAAAAGATTGATTTTACTGTTGATATTACCTATTATTTATTATGGTGACATTGTATATCAAGACACATCTGACATCCGAGTGTCCATTCAGAACTCACCACTGCTTCATGTATGAATCACTGAATTGGTTGCAGCCTAAATCCAGAAAGCAATTTCACTGGATTCAATTAATTTTCAAATGTGTTCATTTCAGTTGTCCCTCATATTTGAAACTGTTTTTGACTCCATGCAATTCAGCATATCCACTCAGACATATGCAACATTCCTTCTTCTTTGTCCCCAGAATTTTCAAAGAAGTTGGACGAAGGTCATGTCGTACTGTAAACTGCCATGTAACATTTCGAGGTCATGGTATCCAATTCTATTTTTCTTGTACAACCGCTGAGGGCAGGGGGAGTGGATGGAAGATGGTGATCAAGATGTCTATATCTGTGTATTCGTAGTGTATGTTTGTTATATAATGCAGTTTTGTCTGTGTGTATTTGTTCTCTATTTGTGTCTGAGGACCCCCTTGAAAGTGAGATGCTACAAATCAAGGGGCTATCCTTTAAATTAATTCAAATTCAAATATCAAATGATCTTGGCCTGTAACTGAGTTGTTAAAGGCTTATTTACCTAAAGGGATTAAAAATTGTAATGCAAACACCATCACCCATGGACAAAATGTATAAGTTACTTGACCTCCTTCACTTGGGGTGGTAGCTCTCTAACCCAGAGGGGGCAATTCACCATTTTCTGGTAGAAAACCATGACCTCAGACTTGGAGGTACTCTCATCCTGACCACTTCACGCTCAAACCACCCCAGTGCATGCTGAAGATCACGGTGTGATAAAGCCAACAGCACCACATCATCTGCAAAGAGCAGAGATGCAATTCTGAGCCGGAAGGCGAAGCTTTCAATTTACTGGTCCATCTACGTCCCAACCCACACCTATGGTCAGGAGCTTTGGGTAGTGATCGAAAGACTGAGATAGCGGATATAAGCAGTCGATATGAGTTTCCTCGGTACGGTGGCTGGGCTTATCCTTAAGCTGCGGACACACCAAACCGACATCAAAGAACTAGCGGCGACGAAAGCCAACTGTTGCGTAGCCTACATCACCTCACGTCGCCCTGTGTCAGTTGCATTTGAACACACTACACGGACTACATCCGACGGCCAAGTGGCACGTACATTCTGCGCCTGCGTGAGAGAGAGCGAAGTGAGAGAGTGGTACATCCTGTCAGCCGAGGGGTTTCCTATCTGTGCAGCCGAGCACCACAGCACCTCCACGGACTATTACATCCAGACGGTCCCAGTGTTTCCTCCTCAGGCTCCACTTCACTCAGCTGCCTGATAAACCCGCTGCTTCTTCCCACTTTAACCTGAATAACAAACCAGGGCTCGGTGCTCCGGTTGGATCCAAACAGAGAGCCGGGGCTAGCTCAGAGACTAGCAGAGGCTAACTGGCTGTACTTCCCTCCGGTCATGCTGCGGCTAACGCTCCACTAGCCGCTCCCAGCTAGCTCCGGTTTGTTATTCAGGTTAAAGTGGGAAGAAGCAGCGGATCTGTTGGGCAGCTTAGTGAAGTGGAGCCTGAGGAGGAAGCACCGGTTAGCCCCAGTTTCACTACAGGCAGATTCACTCGCTACAGAGGCGAGGAAATAAAACATAAACAGCCAATCAGAGTGATCTCTCTCACCGACAAGCTCCGCCGCCGATTCAACATGCTCAATCGGCCGAAAAGCCGCCGATGCCAACGGCCAATAATTAATGGTTCAGCTTCACAAACTTTTCCTATGAATAATTTTAATAATTGTAACATATTAGTGATAATGTTAATAATTGTAAGGAATACGTTTTACTGTTGATGATTTTAATGTGTAAGTAATAATGTCAATATTTGTGACTCGTTAAGCCGTATTTATAGTTGTGCATCAGCTCTATGCAGAGCCTGCGCCATTGTGAGCATTTATATTTGTGGTGTGTCTGTGTCACTCTGTAGTTACACTACCAAAACACTAGTTAGTGGTGGGGTTTCTGTGAAGTGCTGTGAAGTTCAGTTGATTGAAAACACAACTAAAACACACATTAAACATGGCAAGACAAAGCACTTGTCTTTTGCTGGACACATTTTCCCCAAAAATACAACATGCTAATGTTTTTGGCACAAGCCTATGGCATTTTACATTGTATAAATGAACCTAGTGG
Organism: Epinephelus moara; assembly: GCF_006386435.1. Taxonomy (NCBI): domain Eukaryota; kingdom Metazoa; phylum Chordata; class Actinopteri; order Perciformes; family Serranidae; genus Epinephelus; species Epinephelus moara. The sequence continues at coordinate 37,551,630 of NC_065527.1, read as the reverse complement.
CTAGCGGACTGTTCGTCTACTCATATTACGCCAGCAACATTTAACAAATGTAACTACAAAATTTGGCTCTTTTACAGCTCACAAGGTTCACCGACAAAACAATTGTTTTATACTAAACACGTTTTCCAAACAAATGTAACATGCTAATGTTATTAGCACAAGCCTATGGCATTTTACATTGTATAAATTAGCCCAGCGATGAGCAGAGATTTCCTCTACTCATATGAAGCCAGGATAATAAAAAAAAAAGTTTTTTTTCTTAAAAAGTCTTTCTGGAGCCATAAAACATGTTTGATCCTTATCATGAAAGTAACATATGGCCTATTAGGTTTACATTAGCCTCTCAACATTACTAAAGATAAGATAAGATAAGATAAGATAAGATAAGATACACCTTTATTGATTCCACGATTGAGAAATTCCAGTGTTACAGCAAGCAAGGAGAGAGAGGCAGATTAGAATTTTAAAAACTTAAAAACTAGGCATGCAAAAAAAAGTACAAAAATACAAGAAACTGCAATAAACAATTGTATCAGTGCGCATGCGCCCGCGCGTGCAGCCTGTTGCAGTCGCTCCTGCTTGTTTTCTCGGTTTTCTTACTTTTTTGCTTTATTAAGTTTGGTATTTGTGCTGGCTTTTTGTGATTGTCATTTTGAAACTGCGCCCTCTCAAAACATGCTGATTGAGAGAATTGTACTCGTTTTCCTCACCCTGGAATTACTTATTTCATTCGGACCCGGCACCATTGCGCAACAACTTCATGGCCGCATTGTTTACTCCAGAGATCATCTGATCGCGCTGAGGCCGGCCGGCTTGGCGGCCGGAACATCGGAGATACCAGCTGAACTGTGGAGGAAAACACACAGAGGATGCAGGGGAGGAAGTAAACAGCGGCGGAAAAAAGCAGGGTTGAGACAACGG
>NC_065527.1:37550527-37550638 GCF_006386435.1 Epinephelus moara | reverse complement strand
GTGGAGGAAAACACACAGAGGATGCAGGGGAGGAAGTAAACAGCGGCGGAAAAAAGCAGGGTTGAGACAACGGAGGCTTATGGAGAAGAGAAGATATAAGCCGTGTCTCCC
>NC_065527.1:37522850-37548039 GCF_006386435.1 Epinephelus moara | reverse complement strand
ATTATTATTATTATTATTATTATTATTATTATTATAATGAGAAGTGGATAATAATGAGCAGTAGATCAGCATTTCTAGTGCAAAGTGGTTGTATGTGCAATCGAGGGAGACAGTAATGGTTATAATGGCGTTTATAAAGTGTCCATAGTGTCCATAAAGTGTCCATGGTGCAGTTTATTGTGAGCAGTGCTGGTTATGTAGTCTGACAGCAGCAGGCAGGAAGGACCTNATTATTATTATTATTATTATTATTATTATTATTATAATGAGAAGTGGATAATAATGAGCAGTAGATCAGCATTTCTAGTGCAAAGTGGTTGTATGTGCAATCGAGGGAGACAGTAATGGTTATAATGGCGTTTATAAAGTGTCCATAGTGTCCATAAAGTGTCCATGGTGCAGTTTATTGTGAGCAGTGCTGGTTATGTAGTCTGACAGCAGCAGGCAGGAAGGACCTTCACACACTTTGGGTGAATCAGTCTATTGCTGAAGTAGCTCTCCAGAGCATTTATCTCCTCCTGCAGAGGAGGTCAGTCTGAGAGAGAGAGAGAGAGAGCATATTTTCACGGGCCATAATACACACACTGAGCAATACAAAAGAATGACAGCTCACTGTCCTTAACAGACAGCCGTAAGCCGTTTCAGGACCAAGGACAGTGTCCATGATCAACCACAGACACTATCCGTGGACACACTGTCCACGGCCCACACTAACGCAACACAACAACACTATCGACTACGCCAGAGTATAATAAAAAATAATCCCTGTACTGCGCCTATGGCAGGCTAATATATTGTTACTCACCACTAGACGTCTTTACAGAGGAACGATGCGTCTGTTATTGTGACTGCTGGCAAAGGCATCGATGATTTTATCTGCGTCCAGATCTTTGGTCCTCCTGGTGTTTATGGTCAAGAATGCCAGGTTACTGCTGTGCATATGGCCACTGCCGTTCCTCAGGTATGTCTTCAAACGGCAGAGGCAAGAGGTGCTGCGCTCGGGTGCCCGATAATACATTATTTACAGTACGTTCGCTAATTGATGCATTAGCCTATTCATAGATAGCCTATTAATAATATGACCACAAGATAATGTCACACATTTGAACAAAAATGATTTTATTCAGTGACAGTGAAAAAATGGCATTTTGTTAGAGCATTTCTTGGGGGTGCTACTGGGGTGCTATGGGCTTCTTTGGGGGTGCTGAAGCACCTCCAAGCCCCACCCCCCAGCGCTGCCTATGTCTGTCGTACATTATTTATGATTATTTGGTACTTAACTTTGCAGAGTAGGTGGTGAAAACAAACAATTCCTCACTATCTTCACTATTTTTAAAAACCAAACAATTAAATGATTAATGGAGAAAATAATCAGCAGATTAATCCATAATGAAAATGATAATGAGTCAATAGTTCAAAATGAGCTCCACCTTAAATAACTACAACAGTAAGAGTCAGAATCATCTAATGAGATCATATAAATATATTAGTTTAACAGTCACAGGGGACCGTTTGATACGTTTAATACTTTTCACTTTTCACTTGCACAAGAAAAAGGTTTTTTATATTATTCATAGACAGACTGGATGTGATTTAACATTGAGTACACTGATTCCATAAAGACTTAGAACTTTCTACAGAACGCTTGTGACGGATTAATAATGAGTCCATTTTCAAAACTCACCTTGGTGGTGCATTTGCTGCAGCTGAAAAGCACTGAACTCACAAGGTCCGTTTTCAGAAAACCAAACCCAATAGGTGAATGTGTTGGGGAAACCTTTTTTGGGAGTACTTTGAGTTTCGCACAGTTTTACACCTTCTGTACAGCTGACCAATTAGTGAGACTGACTTTCACAGTCCCTCACAGGGTTACTATGTGACCCAACATCTCACAAGTGACCTCAACAAACCTCAGGTGACGTTAGCTGTTAACAACCCAGAAGAGGTTAAAATGATTCACCTCGAATGAGGAGAAAAAAAATCTTCAGATGGAGTGTTTGTCACGTCATCTGACAGCGTCTGAATACAATCCAACGATTACACTCATCTTGCACCGTGATTGGTCAGCTGTGTGGAGGTGTGAAAGAAGGCGGGGTTTAAACTTAAATCTTGCAACAACCCTTCTCTGTCAGCAGGTTAAACAGGGAGCAGCTACTGTGTGGATACATATAATCTGGACATACATTTAGATTGTGTAGCAGTGTTAGCTGTGATGCTAATGAACCTGTTGAATGTCCTGCAGCTGCAAAAACAATCAGTCACATGTTTGTTCATATTAGGTGTAACACACACTGCTTGTTTCTCCTACAGGCTGATCACTTTTTATTTGACTGTAATCCATCAGAGAGCTCACACACACACACACACACACACACACACACACACACACACACACACACACACACACCTTTAAACAGTATTGAGCTGAGCAACATGACAATGAAAACTAAACAGGAAGTTGGTTTTAATTATGTCAGCAGCATGGTGTCAGTTTGCCACCACTTTGTTTCAGAGTGAAATATCTCAGCAACAATTGGATAGATTTCGATAAGATGGGTCCAGACATTCAGGTTCCCTTCAGGATGAATTGTAGTAAATTTGGTGTGGTCATCATTTTAAATGATCATATACATGTCACATTGCGTGAGATGGGTGTGAATTTTGCCGTAGGTTATCTTATTTCCAAATGTCTGAACTGTCGGTCGAGTCTCACACTGAGATCTACAACCTCTGTTTTGGATGGACAACCAAAATTTTATCCTGTTTCTCTCACATCTCAGGCTAACAGGCAACACCTGCAGGCTAACAGGCATTTTGACAGATGGGCACTGCAGACTAATTGTTTCATTCATTTGGTCATTATCTGTCGGCTGTGTGATTCTGTTACCATGAGTTTCTGGGTTGTTGTTGTCCGATCCTTTCAGAGCTGCTGACTCACTTCCTGATCAGCAACCAGATCTACCCAACACACCTGATTTATACTGCTTTAGACTGAAGGGCACAGAGAGGTGTGTGTGTGTGTGTGTGTGTGTTCCCTGCAAGTAGCCACATTTTACCTCTCGGTCAGATGATCTGCTGTGTCCTCCTTCCATTCCCTCCATCATTAAATTTGTGTGGCTCAGACGGGACCTCACACAGGATGTGACAAAGCTTTTTCTTTTTGAACTCCGTTCCGTTTTCAGCCCTGAGGGGTTGAACGTCTCTGAGTTATTGTTTGGATGGTGACGAGAGTGAAGACTTAAAGCTGCAGAAGTCGATGGGTGAATTGAAAACGCTCATACATTTATTTATTTCATGCATTTCATTGTGCAAAAGCTCAGCGAGGCTGCTGCTGTTTAATATGTCAGCTGTATATGGTATGTGCTGTAATCTGCTGTTTACATCTGAGGGAGATCAGACTGTAGACTGGAACTATGCTACTGCCTTTTTTTAATACCAAACAACCACAGCATCAAAGAGCAACTTCACCAAAGAAGGAATATCAACTACTGTAACTGTTCAGTAAATGTTAACTGTAGTATTTAAGCCATTGTGTTTGTTAGAACAGATGCAGGTTTGTGTTTTTATTTTAGTTTAATGTATCTTATTCTATGTTTATTTAAATATGCATAGAACCTATGCATAGGTTCTATGTGTGTTTCGCATGAAGAGGCTACAGCTGTGTTGTAAAAGAACAATGGAGCCATAATTTGACTTTAAACTTAGATTAAAATTATTTACTGCAGAACTGATTTAGCTTTTTGTAATTATTAACTCTACTTTTACAGAGACTTTAGTAAGGTTTCACTTCCACAGCAGGCTTAGTGTACGATAAAGGCTGAATCCAAATGTCGGCACTTTGTAGATGTTGCAGGCGGAAGTCTAGAAGTGCCCAGGGCTCTACATCCACAATTCATCCAGTCCACAAGGGGCCTCAGCAAGACTTTCTGCAGACTTCACTGATTTAATAACACACAATTCATTGCAATATGGCCATGATATTAAATATGTAAAGTGTAGGCTGTTGAGGTAATCAGAATGCATTTTGTTATTGCAGCCTTTCCTATAAAGGCTGTGCAGTGTAATGCCAAATATATAGGCTTACAAAAATATCTGAAAAACAGCAAAAAAGTCTTCCAATGTAAGTAATACCCAATTTATTTAGTCACAGTCCGGCCATTCTTGACAAAAATCTCTGTATTTGAATATGTGTAAGCTTGTACATGATATAGAAATGCATGAAAAAAAAAAGCCTGCAAATGGGATTTAAATCTTGTTATCTGCAGATGCTGCATCAATCAAAGTCTAGAGTTGGAGCTGTTGCTCGAAAGTTTCCAGCAACAAGTGAAACAGACTTGAGGCCTGTCTATCAATGGCTTTTATAGCCATGCAATATCACAGGCTTTACGTTATGACATTCAGCACGTTTCCATGCATGGTTAAGCAGAGCTATAGTTATAGGTCGACTAGGCCTTCTAATTGGACTTCTGTCCTTGTAGGATTTTACAAGCATGGGAGGGGAACTCCACTACAATAGGTGGCAATATTCCCCCTTTCAACTTGTTAATATTGGACCTTTTTCCCGTTGACCTATTACATCACAGACCAAACAATCGACAAACAAGTTAGCTGTGGTTAGCTGGCGGCAAACTGGTACCATGGTGGACAACTTTACAGCTCTGTACATTTCACCCATCCAAAAATGCGTGGCTCTGGATGTAGATTTCACCATGTTGTTACAGACTTCTTCTGTTATGCATTCAATGATGCGTTCTGAGTGAATATGTCACAGTAGATAAGACATAAGGGCTCGGTCTGCAAGTCCTGAGGATGGACTGTTGGATTTTGGAAACGTCTCTTGCATGTCCACTGGGAACCTCATCAATCAGGCATCGACATTACTGGTACTCTGACCACATTCACTGGTAGCACCCAAACAGCAACCTCCAGGGCTGAAAAATGAAGCCAAAAACTGCAGTTCCTCTCATGGCCACTTGAGGCTGGCTCCCAGAGCGATTCAATCCCCGTAGACCTCCATGATAAAATGCCCAATTTTACAGCAGAAATAAACATGTTTACAGCCTGGTCCAAAAAATGGTTTTGGTCTCTGTAGCCCCTTTCACACTGCCTCTTCAAGGCAGGAATTTCATGCCATTATTCTGCCTGGCTGTTCTTTGTCCCCCCATTTCATCATTGTACCTTTTACAGAGTTGTCTCACCTTTAAGCTGGCACTGGAGGTAGTAACAGCACCGAAAAAATGTCTGTATAAAAGGGAAAGCCAGCAGGACAAGGCCATGGGTGGCATGGGTGTAACGTTTTGACAATAGTCAGGTTCAATTCACTATGTCCTGATTTCAACCTTTGCTCAAAATCTTTGGGGAGTTTATAACCTATACATTTTTGGAAAGTTTAGAGTCTAAAAAACCCCCAAAACCAATGTTCCATTTTTTTTCAAAGTCTCTGTGGTGGCCATCTTGGACTTTCAAAATGGCGACCACCCATAACCTGTTTCTAAATTTTTCAAGCCAAAGAAACAAATGGGACCATTTCCAATACATTGAAAATAGAATCTGTTGCTGCACCTTCCTATAATGTGTTGTTGTTGTAAATAAATGCTGTATCTCTCGTTAATGTATCTCTTATTACTACACTTGGTAACTAGCTATATAGCATTAGCAGCTGCCTTCAGAAAAACAACAGCAAAGATAACCTAGTGTTAAATACTGGCTGACATACCTAGCTAATGTTAAACACAATAAGTTATTTAGCAGTCATCAGTTGAAAACTCGCTTGACAGCTAAGACATAGGCACGGACAGATGGCGTCATTCAGCCAGGTGACTCTTTTTAGTGATGTGACATAGCAGAAAACTCCATTCAGAGGTGGTTGCAGAGCAGTGCTGCCTGTGTACAAGAGGAGCAAGCACGTACACACATAGACCTCAAAGGGTGCTTGAGCCCCTGCCCTTTTTGCCTCACATAGAAAAGTGCCCTTTTTCTGTAGGTCGTTTTTTTTTGTTTTGTTTTTCCCTGTCATGCACAGCCTGATCTTCCTGCCCTGCCGAACAGATGTTGATTGAAATAAAATATCAGCTAGGGAGATCGATGATTGGAAGCCCTGGGTGATGATGCCCCTCCCATACCGCAATTAACGTTACAAGCATTTCTGTGGAAAGCGAAACTTATCTCTGGATGCGCAATCAGAACCAGTAGCCTAGTCCAGTCGTGACTTGTGAGTGGTGAGAGTGACGTTAAATTTTTTTTTTTTTTTTTTTTTTTTAATCTTACACCAAAAATATTTTCAGTAGTTTTAGAGGGAGGAGAGAGATAAAGGATTGATACATATATGTATATATATGTATATGTATATATATATATATATGTGTGTGTGTGTGTGTGTGTGTGTTAATTTTATTTATTTTATCTTGAAGTGAGGGAAGTTCAAGCATTTTTTGTATATTTGGAGGGAAGGGATGAAGGAATGGTAAATGTTAAAATCTTTATTGTAAACCAATAATATTGTAATGAATCACTCACGAGCAGGAAACCAGAGTAACGTTCAGGAAAAGGTCAGTTTATTTACTCACTCCAAAACTCCAGTAACACTCCAGGGGTAGCACGTAAAGTCTCCGTCCAAATCTCTGACTCCTCTACCGTAACACTACCCCCACATACACACATACTCACTTACAGTACACAGCGGGACAGCCCTCCCCCCTCTCTGCTCCACCAATCTCCAGCCTGCACACTGACTGACAGCTGACTCCACTAATACCACACTCACCACTGCCCCAGGGCCACTACAATATTTTCAGTATTTTTTGGAGGGAGGGAGGGAAGGGATGAAGGTATGTTAAATGTTAAAATCTTTATCTTAAACCAATTTTAAAAAATAAAATAAAAAGTGTTTTATTGCTTCTTAGCATTGTGTCTAAATTCCAAGATGTCTTCCAAATCTCGGTATTATGATATGGCATGAATTATATTAAAGGGCCAGTCAGCGGTTTCTGGTGGCATCTGCTGGTCAATCAGTGTATTGCAACTCTTCCCATAGGGTTTCAATAGGGATTCTGGAACAACATGGCGGCATCCACGAAATTCGACCTGTGCCTCTAGGTATATAAAACAACTCATTCTAAGATAAAGGAGAATTCAGAAATGATCACTTCTGATGTATTATGCACTATTTTATTATACTTATGAATATTATATTCAGTTTCCACAAAAAAAACATTATATTTAACGTTATATTAAGAGCATTTTATTTTCAGCACTAGATGCCGCCAGAAACCGCTGACTGGCCCTTTAAACTAATCTGTTGGTGATAATTTCTTTGCACAAAGATTTAAAAAGCTACTAGGGTATACAGCTAGGTTGTTAGCTAGCTATTTATGACTAGTAGCCTACTTTATCAATTTATATTACATACTGTATTGTGCTAGACCCAGTGCCCTTTTCTGCCTTTGAGCACCTGTCCCTCTATTAGCCTGTGGAGCGACCATTTGTCTGTTTTGTTGAGGCTGGGATATGTAAACATACTTCAACACATCCCAAAGTGACACCAGAGATAGAGCCAATCAAAGGATTGAGCACATTCCAGGGCACCTCGGTTGATGTCATCAATGAATTCAATGAGTCTGTGGTGGATTTCATTAGTGAAACAACAGAAGCAACTGCACCCAAAACTACAGTTAAATTATTCCACAACCAGAAACCATGGATTGACAGAACCATCCAGGATGCCATAAACACACACTGCAACCAGTCTAAATGTGACAGGGTCAGTTCATAGGATGTTGCATGTTGTGTGTGTTTTGTGTTTTAGTTACGTTTATGAAATATTACATGTTGTGTTACTTTGTTTATTTGCATGTTGTGTTACTTTGTTTATTTTACTGTGTTCATTATGTTTATGAAATGTTGTGTTACCTTGTTTGCAGTGTTTTGATTATTTCAGTTAGAGTTTATGTTGAACTGCATGTAGAGTTTTCATTTTCAAACTGACATTGAACTGCACACGGACTCGCCCCCGGCAGTAATCAGCGCAACGAGCCACAGGTGGTGGCGAGCGCAGGTGACATTCCTTAAGCAGCAGGAAAGCAGCGTGGAAGGCAGAGGACTTCAGCGAAAGGGCCGGATGGCGAGATAGCAGGATGCTATTCCCCAGGCAAAACGTGAGTGTTGTTTTGTTTGCACGTGTTGAGCGGCGGACACAGAAGGCTGGCTGTGGGGCCAGGCAGGTGTGGGTAGGAGGAATATTGGTACTGGTGTGTTGGTGGGAGACTGGCGGCTGTGTTTTGGTGTACCACCCAACAGATCCAGTAGTGGAACGTGGGACCGCGGGACCGGAGGGTGGACAGTATACAAAGGGAAGTCATCGGCTGCAGTTGAGGGGAAGCCACGTGGAGAAGCAGAGGGGTGTAATCACGGTGCAACCCTCTTGCAGCTACCCTTTCTGCCTATTTTAAACCATTTCAATCAGGATTTCACTTCTTTAATTGTTGAACAATTTTAGTTGACTGGCCTACTTATCCCGGGACTTTCTCTCTCTCTTATGTGTCTCTAACCGACGAGTGACTGATTGCCCGTCGCCACCTTCAAGGTCTGGGGTCTGCCACCTTCAGGTTAGAGTGGGACCAGTACACAGGACAGTTGGACTGCCGGGAGAGACTTTGGGCTGGGGTTTTTATTTTACTTTATCACTTTTTTATAATAAATCTTGTATTTAACTTTGATTTGGATTTGTGGTTTTTAACTCTGCTCAACCCTGATTGTAAATAAGAACCTGTGTTGCCTTTTTAAAATTTGAGTCCTAGGCTCTTTTAACTTAGGTGGCGTTGTCGGTTTTATAATATTTCATCTAAATTTTAAAGCTCCTTCAACCTTGCCACATAAACATGGACAATTATAAACCAGCAACCTACAATGAAAGAAGAAAGACTAAATTCCAATGAAATGAGCCATCTGGATTTACCAGTGGTCTCTGCGTTCTCTCTCCCTCTCAAACATACAAACACACTCTTGACAGAAACGCAGGGATCAGTTCTTCTCAGTTCTCTGTTCTCAACCTGTGTCTTGGGGTCTCATCAGCTGTAGTTCACCGACAGAGTCCCCGACAGATCCAGATATTCGGCATGCTAGATATGTGTGGTGTATCTGCATTGCATTGGAAATGTTTGGCCTCACATGTTTCAACAGTTAGCGTTCGAGCACCAATTTTGCAAGTCTAAAGCCATATTTTTTGTCTTATCTGGGGCCTCTGTTGGGGAGCTCCAACAACTATTTGCAAGTGGCAAATCAGGGCTTAAGTCCAGTAGTGTTAACTAGGTGTAACATAACATGGTTCAAGATCTTCTGCGAAGCTGAGGATGACATCACTGAAGCTCTGAGGATGCTTACAGATAATTTTAGAGTAACAGAGGAACAACAGAAACACTTGACGAGGTTTGTGTGTGCTTATTATTACGCAAAAGTAATCACAATTATAAACATTCCAGAGCTGAGATGGCACATTTTTACAAGCTTATGGCAGATAGTAACAAGCTACCACCTTCAGAGGATGCACTGAGACATCTTATTGATAGGGGAGCTACATGCGCAAGCTCAAGTTTGGAGCCAGGCAAGCGTTCAGCAGCAAGTTGTTTTGAATCCTCTGCAAAATGGCTAAAAGCTACTTGAGTTACCCATTCCTCAGGCTATCACTGAAATGCTGAGGTGCCACCACAAAGGAGACTGTTCAACACAAAGACGTTCCTGTAGGTCAAGAGACTTACAAGGCACTGACCTTTGCTTTTGCAGAAAACAATGTGAGAACGACCAGTACTCAAGATCTAAAAACCAGGATTAAGATGACAGTGGAACTGAAGATAAAGAATGACATTAAATTTACAGACAATTACTTTAACTAGAATTACTGTGTTGTGCTTGGATGCCTCCGCACACCAGTTAAGTCTCTCTGACAGTTTCCATCCATGTCTGTGAAAACATGGATGCTTCACACGCAGAAGATCTGTACAATCAGCAGTTTTTAGAGTCACCAATTCAGTTTCTGACCAAATGTCTCCCCTTTTGTTCCTGAGATATGATGGTGAATAATGGACAGAAAAGTCTTTTAGTAGATAGTGACACAGTGAAGTTGACCTTTGACCTTTTGAATATAAAATGTCATCACTTCATCACTTTATCCTGTTAGAAATTTGTGTAAAATGTAAGCAAATTAATTATTGCATTACAACTATAAAGATGTTTTATGAGGTCACAGTGACTTTGACCTTTGACTTTCAGCCACCAAATTCAATTCATTCTTGTCCAAGTGATTGTTCTTAGTTTATGGGAATATCTGAATAAATAAAATGTATATTAAGCTATCAATGTAAACACCTGCATAGCTTTGAACTTGCCATTTTTTTTTTAGAAAAGCTGTTTTGAATATCTGCCATGTTTAAAATCCAAAATGGCCACCATAGAGAGTTTGAAAAAAAATTGGAAACATTCGTTTTCATATTCCTCATGTTCTAATGATTCCAAAAATGTATAGTTTATAGACTCCCAAAGAATTTTGAACAAAAATACATAAGGAACTAGACTACAATGTGTAATGTGTGAGACCAACCACAGGAGATTTGAAAAGTAGCTGCTAGCAGATGGCAGCTAACTCAAAGAAGAAGAACAGTGGCCGAAAATGTCAACAAATAGTGAAAACAATGAGGTCCAGGAGCTCCTTACTGTCAGAGCGGATGATGAGATCAGCCGCCATATAACAGGGACGATAAATTATTGTTATTGACATGTTATGCTGTTGTAATTGTTTATATAGTGCTGCTGATGCATGTTATATGTCACACCAAAGGCTGATGCTGTTGTGTTACATGTCACACCCGTCACACCTCTTTTGCTTCAGCTATGTCGTCATGCTGTCTAAAATCACACACTGGAGCGGCATGATGCTGCCGTTGTTTGGTTTGTTGTAAAAATGTAAAGGAGTCATAATAATCATAATAGTGCCATCTCTGTGTAAAAAGGGCTTATAGCTATTTTCAACATTCATGACAACTGTACAGGGGTTAATTTTTATTTAAAGAAGACCTATTATGCTTATTTTCAGGGTCATATTTGTAATATTGGTGTCTAGTGGAATAGATTTATGTGCTTTAATGTTCAAAAAACATTTTTTATCTTACACTGCCCATTGCTGCAGGACCTCTGTCTGAAACACTTTGTTTGGGCTTATGTCCCACCTCTTCAGCAGCCCAGTCTGCTGTGTTTGGTCAGCTCGCTCAGTCTGTTGTGATTGGTGCAACACTTAGGGCGTGTAACAGAAACGTCACGCCCCTTACCTTAACTGAATTTCACCTCCAGTGGCTACATGAGCTGTTAAAACATGCTGTGCCTAAGCTAACAATGGCGGCTGTTCGTCCTCATCAATTTGAGTGGAGAAACACGAGCCGATAGGCTTAAAGTTACACATAACTAAGGGTGTTGCCACTTTGACTGACATATGGGTGCAGTTCATGAAAGTTAATTTGTCATGTTTTAGTCACCTAAGAACAGCACACTCTCAATCCGACTGCGTCACATTTATGTCGTCACATTGATGTTTGGTCATGGATCTTCCACTTCCAGATATGACTTGAAAGGTACCCTGGGTGCATTGTTGGCCCATCCACCACCTGCCATATTTGGATTTTCGCCACCTAAACTTTCGCTCTTGTCCCGCTGCGTTCCCCCTGATGCTGTGAAGTGCCGTTAAACTATAACAGCGACTAGCCGTGTATCATACTGACCCTCTAAGGAGTCCAATGTTCAGTTTTTCCTGTTTGTTTGAATGGTATTAAGCCTGATTTTGCTAGCAAGAATTAGCATTAGCATTATCCCAGTTAACCATAGCTGTACATGCACCGTGCTGATCAAGCTAGCATCTAGCATTAGGATTAGCTCCAGCCTCACTTCCAAATATGATCACTTTTGGCTCCAAAAATCCAAGATGGCATTGGCCAAAATGGTGAACTTGAGGCTTCAAAATGGGAGTCCACAAACCAACGAGTGACTATGTCCATGTTTTTACTCAGTCTGTGGTTATGTCTATTATTGATCATTGATCAAAGTGTGGAAAAGTGGTGCACAAAGTGGAACAAAATGACCCCTGTAATGTTGTGTGAAATGGAGAGAACTGGACCCTAAAGCAAGACCCAGACAGCTGTTCAGCTTTGAATGGTTTTATTTAAAAAAACAAAAAAACAAAAAAGGATGTCTTGGGTTGAAGCTGGGCTCTCAAGAGAAACAGGGCAGGCAACTAGGGTAACTAGTGACTGTGGATCTGAAGCAGGCAGGCAGAGCGAGGAAGGCAGGCAGAGCAAGGCTGGAAGAAGGTGACAGGCTGAAGTGGCAGGCACAAGGGTAATCAGTGAGTGTCGATCTGAGGCAGAAAAAGTTTTAGTTTTAAGCAAAAATCCACGAGGGAAGAAAACTCTCATAGTTCTGGGCAGCTTAAGTCTGACAGCGGATGGATTTATGACGTGCTCAATGACAAATGGACCGATGCAGCGGGGGGACAGTTTTTTGGATTCAGTTCTCAGTGGTATGTTCTTGGAAGAAAGCCAAACTTTCTGACCTGGGGCCTCATTTATAAAACCTGGCGTAGGATCCATACTAAAAGTTTACCTACGCTGAAAAGCTGAAAAGTGCGTAAGCAAAAAAAAAGTCGGATTTATAAAACCATGCCTACGCACACCTGCAAGCACTTTCCCTTTATAAATCACAGTCCAACCGGAAAGTTGCGCAGCAGGATTTGATTCATGTCCCTCCCTCTCCACACCCACAATTCACCATGTATGGTCATGCAAATTACCTCATGAATGTGTTTTGCATATAAATAGGCATGATGGATCCACGGCATTTCACGCTGAATCATGGCAGCAACCAGAAGAAAGAGGAACTTTTCTGAGACAGAGATCGAGGTGCTTGTGGATGAGGTGTCAGCGAGACGGGAAACTTTATTCGGCGGCCATTCAAGTGGCATTACCAACAAACGAAAAGCCACTGAATGGCACGCTGTGGCCACGGCAGTAAGCGCGGCTGGCACAGAGCGCAGTGTCGCCGAAATAAAAAAGAAGTGGTCGGATTTAAAGGTGGAGGCAAAAAAAAAAGTGGCTTTGCACCGCCGGAGCGTGGCGGCTACAGGTGGGTCCAGAAAACACATGAAACATGCACATGTGGTGAAAGTTCTGAAGCAGCATTGTAAAAACACAAAAAGGATTTAGGCACATTTATCTTTAAACAAAATCTGATAAATGCATGTGGAATTTGTTCTCTTGCACATGTAGTCTACATTTGTAAACTAGGCAATAAAAAAATCGGAATCTGCTAAATCAAAATATTCAAAGTGAAAACTGTTGGTCACATTTCAGATTAAATGTTGTGAATAAGTCCTAAATATAGCTACATCGAAATGTTAAATCTAACGGCACCCAATAGCTGCAATGTGGTTTTATGAATGAAAAATGTAACACTACTTAATCATGCTTGCAAGGTTCATTTTCTGTGATGTTGCCGCCACCCCTTTGTGACTCTTGACTGAGCAGAAAAAGTAGTTTTACACAGGTGGCGGCCGTACCATGGAAGAACCTACACCACTTCACACCAAAGTGGCTTCCATTCTCGGACCAGCCAGCATGTCTGGTGTTGTGTCAGAGAGGGAGGGGGACACAGATTTTGCTCAAGAGGAGAGTGGTAGGTTACAATTTCATATGTTTATTCAATCAAATGTTTGTACAGACATGTGGCAATAAATGTGACTTGTGTCCTCAGTCACGTTACAGGTGGTAGCAGTGGGCGAGGAGGAGGAGGAACAGGTGGTGGAGGAGATTCCCAGCACGTCTGGCACGGACCCGTCTGTACCCAGCGCGCCCAGCGGATCCAGAGTGCGCGGAGGTGGCCGGGTTCTCACCGATCGCGTCCTGGAAACACAGCGGGAAACCATCAGTGCCATCCGTGAAGTCAGGGATGAACTAACACAAATACGCATGGTCATGCAGAATATGTGTGAACTGATTTCATCTGCAACTGACGCAATAAAACAGTTACAAAAGTGAAGCGCACTTGCCTTTTTACACACGCCGCATCACTTCCTCACGTAGCCTTGCTCCATGCTGATGTTCCTCATGTCGGGGAGGTGGCTGTGGGTCGGGGTCTACGTGTTGCGGGGGGGGGAGGTCAGGTGGGAGAGGGATTGCATCCCTCAGTGCCAAATTGTGCAGTACTCCACACGCTCTTATAATTTTGCACACTTTTCTGGGGTGGTAGAGCAGCCTGCCACCTGAGGCATCTAAGCACCTCCATCTATTTTTTAGCAGGCCGATGGCGCGCTCCACAACGGAACGTGCACGGCCATGCGCTATGTTGAAGCGCCGTTCCTCCGCACTCTGCGGGTTTGGAAATGGTGTGAGGAGCCACCGCCTCAGTGGGTAGCCGCTGTCACCTGCAAGGTATAACCAGAGTAATTAAGAAGCAGACTCGAATTACAAAACATTCCACGAGCGCCACTCAGTGACAGTGGCAGCAACAGAATGGGCCAAATAGAGAAAAGAATTTACCCAACAGAACAAGTACAGTTGCATTATGTGAGAATGTAATACTTACCGAGGAGCCAACCATCACGACCAGCACCTGCCTGCAGTCTGTTCCCTACACCGCTGTGCGCCAAAATGAATGAATCATGTGTTGAACCAGGCCACCGTGCCACTAAATTTGTCAACACCATTGAGGGGTCACAAATTATTTGTACATTTATGGTGTGCACATTTTTTCGGTTCACATATACAAATTCGTTCTCGCTGGGGGCTCTTATAGCAATGTGGGTGCAGTCAATTGCGCCGATTACATTAGGGAAACCGGACATTGCTGCAAATTGCCTTTTGCTGTTGGCCTGTTCAACAACAGTGTAGGGAAACCTGATGTAGCGACTGGTCATTTGGATTATCCCATCCAAAACAGCTGGCAGTGCAGCACTGAGGGATGGCTGTGATATCCCAGACCTATTCGCACAGGATTTATTATTAATTTCTATTTCCTGAATAGAACAGAAATCTATAAATTGAATTTATATCAATAGACAATAAAAGAAATAGGCATACCTGTCGGATAATTCCCTCTGGAACGAGCCCGTTGCTAGGAAACCCAACGCTGTCAGCACTTTAATGTGTGCCGGTATGGCGCGGTTCCGGTGGGTTGGTCGCTCTAAAATTGGACTCAATTCAGCAATCAGATCCAAGAGCAAGGCTCTAGGTAGTCTGAAACGGCTTATTAGCCAGTCATCATCATGAGCCAGGAAATCTTCCCGATCTCGGAATACCCTCTCCAGTCGGATCCGTCCATTGGCATGGTCTTTGAGAAGTGCAAGTGCATCCATTGTGCCTTATTGCGCACGGCTGCCACTGAATGGCTATTTATATGCGCTCTTTCCATTAACCAATCGTTCTCACCTTGTCACAATTGTCTCCAAAATGTGCTTAAGCAAGGTCTGTAGTTTGCTTAAAGTTACGCACATTCCTACGCTAGTCTTTTTTTTATAAATCCCAATTCTTGCGTAAGAAGTTGCGTACGCACTTCCAAGCCTGGTTTTGTGCATAAGCAAGCTTTATAAATGAGGCCCCTGGTCTGTATTGTGGGGCTGGGATCCTGTGGCGGTCGGCAATTCGCTGATTGCGGTCAGCAGAGCAAAGCAGGGTAGCACTGGTGTCCTTCCAAATTTTACAGCAGTGGCGGAGATGCATTTGGACTGAGGTTACAGCAAGGTCACTTTTCTGGGAGGGAAACAGAGGTGATCGAAAACCCAATGATGCTTCAAAAGGGGACAAACCCGTCACTGCAGTGGTCAGAGAGTTGTGGGCATACTCAATCCAGGCAAGATGAGAGCTCCAGGATGAGGGGTTGGAGGCAGTAACACAGCGCAAGGCTGTCCCAAGGTCCTGATTAGCCCTTTCTTTCTGGCCGTTGGTCTGAGGATGGAAACCAGAGGTGAGGCCTACAGAGGCACCAAGAGCTTGACAGAATGTTTTCCAAACCTGAGATGTGAACTGGGGACCCCAATCCGGGACTATGTCCAACAGAATGCCATGAAGATGGAAAACATGTTGGATAAGCCTGTGGTTATTCTCATTTATCCAGGTCCTTGTTATCTCAAGGCAGTTGAATCGAACACAACTGGACTTAGTTTTGTCCTAGAAGACGTTTCACCTCTTATCCAAGGGGCTTCATCAGTTCATGCTTGTCTGACTAGGCTGGAACTAGTCTGACAAACTGGTGTGGAAAAACCCAGGTATTTAACCTCTGAGGAGGTCTTCACAAGGCCAATGATGTCATTGGTTCGTTAATGCTCCAATGGTGTGTCAACAACAGTCATTGAAACTCCTGCTCCAACAATGGTCATTGGAGTCATTAGAGTCACGAGGCCATTTGTGAATGACCATTGTTTTTAGAGGTTAAGCTGTTAAATCTCCTGGGCAAGGATGAAAGGACAGCATTATAGGTGACCGTACACCACACACCCAGAAGAGCAACCTGGTGTACGCTCTCCAATGCAGCGAGGAATGCCCAGACTTGTACATTGGTGAAGCAAAACAACCACTAAACAAACGCATGGCCCAACACAGAAAGGCTAACTCGTCAGGGCAAGACTCAGCTGTCTATCTACACCTCAAGGAGAAAGTACACTCCTTCAAAGACAGCAATGTGCACATTTTGGATAGTGAAGACAGATGGTTTGAAAGAGGTGTAAAAGAAGCCATCTATGTGAAATTGGAAAAAAACATCTCTCAATAGAGGAGGAGGTCTGCGACACCACCTATCCCCCACCTATAAAGAGGTGAAACATCTTCTAAGACAAAACTAAGTCCAGTTGCGTTTGATTCAATTGCCTTTAGATGAGGTGTTGGATAAGGTGGTCTGCTGTTTCACGGGCTGTGGGGAGTTTGGGGAGAGCAACAAAATGAACTGCCTTAGAAAACCGGTCAACTCTGGTAAGAATGACTGTATTACCTTGTGAAGGAGGTAAACCAATGACGAAATCAAGGGCAATGGAGGGCAAGGAACAGGAAGTGTTGCTTCAGGAGGGTCAGGGTACGGTTCATACCTGGATGGCAGGCGAAATGGGACGTGTGCACCCACTGGAGGACCTGGGAACTAGCTGAATCAGGTACAAACAAGCGGTTAGGTGGGCCGTTACCTGGATCTGGCTGAGTTTGCTGAGCCTCTCGAACTATGGACTCTATCTTCCAGGAAACTGCTGCCTCAATGCAGGTTGAGGAGAGGATGGTGTCTGGGCTAGATGGAGTCTCATCAGCAATGTGTTGGCGGGAGAGAGCATCAGGCTTCACATTTATGGAACCGGGTCTGTAGGTGAGAGTAAAGTTAAAACGACCAAAAAACAATGCCCAACGTGCTTGGTGAGAGTTCAGACATTTAGCTGTCTGGATGTAGGCCAGGTTTTTGTGGTCTGTCCACACTAGAAATGGTTGCTGTGCTCCCTCCAGCCAGTGTCTCCATTCCTCTAATGCTAACTTAACTGCTAGCAGCTCCCTGTCGCCAACATTGTAGTTACGCTTGGCTGGAGAAAGACGACGGGAGAAAAAGACACAGGGATGGAGCTTCTGGTCTGGGCCTGAGCGTTGAGAGAGGACTGCACCCACTCCTGTGTCAGAGGCATCCACCTCAACAATGAACTGGCGGGATGGATCGGGTTGGACCAGAATGGGAGAAGAAATGAAGAGATTCTTCAACTGTGAGAAAGCACTTTCAGCGTCAGGGGTCCAGGAAAACTGAATGGAGGAGGAAGTGAGTTTGGTGAGGGGTGCAGCTGCCTTACTGTAGTCTCGGATGAATCTGCGGTAGAAGTTTGCAAATCCCAAGAACCCTGTTTACGGGTGGATGGTCTTGACTACTCTGCCACTGCCTTGATCTTTTCAGGATCGGTCCTCACCTGCCCACTCTTAATGATGTAGCCCAGGAAGCTGACAGAACTGGCGTGGAATTCACACTTCTCTGCCTTCACGAAAAGTTTATTCTCCAGCTGCCTCTGGAGAGCCTGGTGGACGTGGGAGACATGGTCAGACATGTTCTGGGAGAATATCAAAGTGTCATCAAGGTACACAAAAACAAAGTGGTTGAGGAAATCTCTCAGTACATCATTTACCAACGCCTGGAAGACTGCTGGAGCCTTTGTTAAACCAAAAGGCATTACCAGGTACTCAAAATGTCCAAGTGGAGTGTTGAATGCTGTTTTCCATTTATTCCCTTCTCTGATTCGAACCAGGTGGTCGGCATTCCTGAGGTCCAGGTTAGAGAACACTGTGGCTTCTTGAAGAGGCTCAAAAGCAGAGGTGATTAAAGGCAGCGGGTATTTGTGTTTTTACAGTAATGTTATTTAGACCCCTGTAGTCAACACATGGGTGCAATGATTGATCTTTCTTGGAAACAAAGAAGAAACCAGCACCAACAGGAGAGGCAGATGGTCTGATTATGCCTGCAAAAAAAGGATGAATGACTTGCAACACTGCAGGACTCTTTGCAGAAAAAAACATTATTTATTGCACCGTGACATACGTTTAGAGCTGTGTGATCTTCGTCAGACAAACAAATACTGTGAGAGGCCATCTTAAATTTAACTGATCACATGATGCAATTACGGTCACATGACAAGCAGCTGCAGTGATTACATGACACAGATCTGATGTGTTGATTACCTTAAATGAAAAAAAGAGGAAGAGCAATACATCCAGACACACACAAAGGTGTCAACAGGTCAGAGTCTGGAGTCAAGTCTGAAGTCCTCTAAGTCATGTATAAACATATAAGTGTAAAACATGTCATAACACCCATCCAAAAGCGAGCACAATACATTATATATCCACACATATGAAATGTGATTCAAAATGTGGGTTCTAGCCAAAAATACAATATACAATAATAATAATAACAATATACAAATATATAAAGATCTCAACAGAGGGCATACTCTAAAGACAACATAGCCCAAGCTATCCAAAGGAGCTCCAGGGGAGGACATGATCTTGAACTCAATACTCTCCCTGTGATTGCCAGACAGAACCAGGGTTAGGGGAACAGTACAATGGGTCACTTGAGCCAAAAAATTTCCATTAAGAGTACGGGTAGTGCGTGGAGACTCAAGTCTTTCAAGATGGATGCCAGATTGGAGGGCCAACTCCTCATCCAAAAAAATTACCTTCAGCACCTGAATCAATTAAAGAAAGGAGAGGCAAGGAAAACTCTTTGTGAGACAGGGTGGCTTGAATTTGCATCTTGGAGGAATCAGGGGTTGAGGGACCTTTTTGGCTCACCAATACCCCCACAGCTACTCGTGAGCCCTGTCTTTTGGTCAGATTGGACAGGGAGCAAGGCAGTGACCATGTTCTCCACAGTAAATGCACTCACCTGCCTTAATCTGGCGAAGACACTCAGTGGGGGAGAGATTAGCTTGACCCAGCTGCATGGATTCCTCAGATGTAGCTGGAGGTGAAGAAACTCTGGTCTCGGGGAATGAATGAAATCCAGTTCTAGAGAGAGATGGAGGTGAAGGCCGAGAGGTGAGTGGTGTTTGGAGACGAACGACCAGCCTTCTCCCTGCGTCGCTCACGTAAACGATTATCCAGCCTGATAGCAAGGGAAACAAGAGAGTCAAAGTTAGCAGGTTCATCATGAATAGCAAGTTCATCTTTTTTTGCTCACATAGTCCATTCAAAAACACCCCCTGAAGGGCCTAGTCATTCCACCCAGCGTCAGCTGCCAGCATCCTAAACTCCACAGAGAAATCAGCCACACTTCTATTCCCCTGGTGGAGGATTACCAGATGTTTGGAGGCATCCCAACAATGGTCAGGGTGATCAAATACTCCTTTAAGCTTAGCAACAAAATCATCTAGTGAGAGACTGTGAAAAGGCTGATTAGCATTTATTGCTTCTGCCCAGACTAATGCCCTTCCCCGCAGTAGGCCCACAATATAATGTACCTTGGATTGGTCTGAGGGAAACGTCAGAGGGCGCTGGCTAAAAACCAGGGAGCACTGGAGGAGAAAACCTCTGAACTTGTCCAAGTCTCCAGTGAAGGGTTCTGGGTGTGAAGCATATAATTCTCAGGGTGAAGGAGGGACTGGAGGTGGAGCTGGGGGAGCATGCTGGCTGGGCTGAACTGCAGGAGTGAGTTGAGACGTTAAAGTAGCAACTTGATTGGATAATTGAGTAATTTGATTTACCATAGCTTGTTGGCTGTCTGAGAGGGCCCGGGGGATTTGTTCATGGTGTCTGAGCTGGTTCTGGGTCTGAGTTTGCTGGGTCCATGCTGGCCAGATCGTTATGTTGTGTGAAATAGAGGGAAGTGGATCCAAAAGCAAGACCCAGACAGCTGTTTAGTTTTGAGTGGTTTTATTTAAAAAACAAACAAAAAAACAAGAATGGATGTCTTGGGTTGAAGCTGGGCTCTCAAGAGAAACAGGGCAGGCAAATGGGTAACTAGTGAATGTGGATCTGAAGCAGGCAGGCAGAGTGAGGCAGGCAGGCAGAGCAAGGCTGGAAGAAAGTGGCATGCTGAAGTGGCAGGCAAATGGGTAATCAGTGAGTGTCGATCTGAGGCAGAAAAAAATCCAAGAGGGAAAAAAGCAATCAGCAACAGGTAGGCCGTGGTTAGTACCGCAAGGCAGACTGAACGATCTGGCAGAGACTGGACTGCAGAGCCGGGGTATTTGTACTGCTGGAGTTGATTGATGGATGGTTTTCAGGTGAGCAGGCAGATTGGCAGCAGGAATTGATTGGCAGCAGGACTGATGAGCCACACCCAGACACAGAGAGACAAACGAGGAACCACAAGAAACAAAGGGGAGAGGGAAAACAGCTGACACATGAGGAATGAAGGAAAGGCACAGACTATGACATGTAGTGTAACAACATGAGAAGACACATTTAATGAGACTAATAAATCTGCCCCAGTGCATGTTGGGAGGTTTCCAACACTCCTACCTCATGTAACTGCCATCACATGACCAGCACTGATCCAATCAGTGATTATGGTTTCAACTCTCTACTCGTTTCAAAATAACACCGCACTGTGACTCAACATCAACAACCTCCTCTGCAAACTTGCAGGTGCAAAATGGGGCACAGCAGCCCCCACACTGCGCACCTTAGCTTTGGCCCTGTCATATTCTGTAGCAGAATACTGTGCCCCTGTCTGGTCCAGGTCACCCCACACACACCAGGCTGCCTTTACTCTACCATGTCTTGATGCCCAATTCCGATTTGTTGCCTATATCCGATTTTTCCTGACTGCTGTTTACATGTTCTATTCACCTTATTTTTCATGGAAACACGGAGGCAAAACAGAATGCAGCCAGCTTCCGTTTTTTTTGTGCGACACTTCCGGTCCAGCACTCTTGACCACTGTGTAAACGTCCCACAGTATTTGCTACAGTGACATTACTGCGTGCATGGAAATGTTTACATTACTGAAAGCAATTTTAAGGACTAACTTTAAATATTTGAAGTTAATCGTAAAAGAATAAATCACCTGGAAAGCTGGCGCTACTCCACATAATTTAGTAGGTAACTTAGCCTACACAGAGCAGTGGAAATGTCCGTGCAGCTGCAGACAGGTGCGGCTGGATGACTGATGCATACATGCTGATTCGGGTGCCATCAGAGACGATCTGCGCATCACTAATGGCTTAAAAACAACTCGTCCTGTGTTAGGAGTGTATGTCGCTGACAGAAAGAAAGAAAGAAAAAAAAAGATAGAAAAGCAGCGTACACCTCACATTTTATTTCTTTATTGTTTTTATGGGCTTTTTGCCTTTATTGACAACACAGAGAGCGAAACGGGGAGACAGAGAGAGAGCGGGGACCAACACGCAGCAAAGGGCCGCGAGCCGGACCCGAACCCGCAGTCGCTGCAGCGAGGCAACGCCCCTGCACACGGGGCGCCGGCACCACCCACCACGCCACCGACGCCCCACATATTTATTTCTCACAGTTGCGCAGTTTGGCTGGCATGCGAAGCACCGTCTGTGTGTCGAGGGTGCGAGCCGCAGCTTCAGCTGCTCAGGTAGAGAGGCTGTGTAGCCCGGTGTGTTTTTTCGCTGATTTGGTTCTGCAGGTTCTCTGCTGGTACACTGGAGACGGGGATCAAGCAGTTTGTCTCACTCGGGATAGATTGTGCTTTTTTTGGTTCATAGTTTTTGATTGACGTGCGATTTATTCGGCTTTCCTTCCTTTCCCTCGCTCATGAACACGTCATCAAAATGCGCTGTCGTCACATTATTCATGACGTACGACGTGGATTGCCAGGAAATATCCAATCTGTCTGTTTAGATTACAGACCTATTGGCAGATATGTGATTCATATCCGATATATTTCCACATATGAAGGAGGCCTGAATCTGATCTCACAATATCAGATATCATGTGTTTTTTTCCTGTTTACACGTTCATGTTACAGATCCGATCTGTGCCACTTGAGAGGAAAAATGTATGTATGTATGTAAAAATGTAAAGTAGGCCATAGACACCCAACTTAACTCCACTATGCAAATCATAACTGGAACTATTTGTTCAACACCGCTCCCCTGGTTTCCTGTCCTATCTCACATATTCCCCCCCAATATCAGACGAACTCAGCAGGAGGTTGTAGGGGACTGTCAACCACCGGTTTCAGGAGCAAGACGTGGAACACGGGGTGAACCTTGAGAGCCGCTGGAAGCTTCACTCGGACGGCACTGGGATTGATGACCTGCTCCACCGGGTAGGGTCCGATTAACCTGGGGGCCATTTTCCTGGAATCCGTCTGGAGAGGGAGGTCCCGTGATGACAACCAAACCTGTTGCCCGACCTTGTATTCTGGAGCCGGTGTGCGATGACGATCTGCAATCTGCCGGTTCCGGACCGCCGTCCTCTCCAGAGCAGCTCTGGCTTCCCGCCAGACCCGGCGAGCTCGACGGAACTGGGCCTGGACCGAAGGGACTGCAACCTCCAGTTCCTGGCTGGGGAATAGGTTGAGGCTGAAAACCATGGGTCACCATGAAAGGTGACATACCTGTCGCAGAGCTGACCCAGGAGTTGTGGGAATATTCCACCCATGGTAGGTGGGAGCACCAGGAGGCCGGGAGACGGGAAGCCACACACCTCAAAGCGGACTCCAGGTCCTGGTTGGCACGCTCCGTCTGACCGTTGGACTGTGGGTGGTACCCTGACGAGAGGCTGGTCGTGGTGCCCAAAGTGCGACAGAAAGCCTTCCATACCTGCGAGGTGAACTGGGGACCTCTGTCAGAGACGATGTCCTGGGGAATGCCGTGGAGACGAAAGACGTGTTGCACAAGCAGGTTGGCCGTTTCCAAGGCTGACGGGAGCTTACAGGGAGAGGGACAAAATGAACCGCCTTGGAAAAACGGTCCACTATGGTGAGTATTGTGGTGTTTCCCTCTGAAGGTGGGAGTCCGGTGACGAAGTCGACTGCTATGTGGAACCAGGGGCGGTGGGGAACAGGCAAGGGGAGCAGAAGACCAGCAGGCGCGCGATGAGAAGACTTGTTTCGGGCGCAGACCGGACAGGCAGCGATGAACTCTCTGGTGTCTGCAGTCACTGAAGGCCACCAAAACCACTAGCGAAGTAGGGAGAGGGTCCGATGCACCCCGGGATGACATGCCATGCGAGAGGAGTGCCCCCACTGGAGCACTGGGGATCTTGCAGGCGGGGGAACAAACAATCGGCCCGCAGGACACTCATCTGGAGCTGGGTGGTTCCGAAGCGCATCCTGGACCATCTGCTCCACCTCCCACCGGACCACTCCCACCACGCAGGATGAGGGAAGAATGGTCTCAGGCGCTGCGTCTTCCTCTGTGGGCGCAAACTGACGTGAGAGCGCATGACT
The DNA here is from genome assembly GCF_006386435.1 of Epinephelus moara. Classification (NCBI taxonomy): domain Eukaryota; kingdom Metazoa; phylum Chordata; class Actinopteri; order Perciformes; family Serranidae; genus Epinephelus; species Epinephelus moara. The sequence continues at coordinate 37,524,135 of NC_065527.1, read as the reverse complement.
GGGATTGATGACCGTGATTTTTGGACCCCGGCTGATAGGTGAGTGTGAGGTTGAACCTGCCCAGAAAAAGAGCCCACCGAGCCAGACGGGAGTTCAGCCGGCGTGTAGAGCGAAGGTAGGACAGGTTTTTGTGGTCCGTCCAGACGACGAAAGGATGAGCAGCTCCCTCCAGCCAGTGACACCACTCCTGAAGAGCCAGAACCACCGCCAGCAACTCTCGGTTCCCCACATCATAATTTTGCTCAGCCGGAGTGAGGCGGCGGGAGAAAAAGGCACATGGGTGGAGTTTTTGGTCCGCAGGCGAGCGCTGGGAGAGAACGGCCCCTACCCCTGAATCGGAGGCGTCCACCTCAACCACAAATTGCAGCTTGGGATCTGGGTGAATCAACACAGGTGCATTAGTAAACATTCCTTTCAGGTTATCAAAAGCGCTCTGTGCAGCAGCAGACCAGTCAAAAAACTTTTTAACCGAGGTTAACTGGGTGAGAGGGGCAGCGATGTGGCTGTAGTTCCTTATGAACGTCCTATAAAAATTTACAAAGCCCAAAAATCTCTGTAGCTGCTTACATGTAGAAGGAACCAGCCACTCCTCCACTGCTTTAACCTTAGCAGGGTCTGGTCTGAGCTGCCCCTTCTCCACCACATAACCTAGAAAGTTGACAGAGGAAACGTGAAATTCACATTTTTCAGCTTTTACAAACAGTTTGTTGTCCAAGAGTCTTTTGAGGACCTCCCGGACATGGTTAACATGTTCCTCAGGAGTGTGTGAGAAAATCAAAATGTCGTTGAGATACACAAACACAGTTTTGTTTAACAGATCTCTCAAAACATCATTCACCAGAGCCTGAAAAACTGCAGGTGCATTGGTTAAGCCAAAAGGCATGACTAAGTACTCAAAATGTCCTAGATGTGTATTGAAGGCAGTTTTCCACTTGTCACCTTCTCTGATTCTGACCAGATGATATGCATTTCTTAAGTCCAGTTTTGAGAAAATGGTCGCTTCATGGAGAGGACCAAAAGCTGAGTCTATGAGGGGGAACGGATATTTGTTTTTCACTGTGATCTCATTTAAACCTGAGTAGTCGATACAGGGGCGTAGGGCAGTGGCGCAAAAAGTGGGTATGCACTATATGCGGCGCATAGGGGTGCCGCGCTAGAGGGGGCGCCAAAGCGATGAGGGGAAAATTATTTCCAGTCGGCATTTTCTGTATTTAACAGCTGTTTGTGCATGTGTAAATGATATGATCAATAACAGAGGCATGTCACTGATTAGGCGCCCCTCCGC